>NC_053155.1:3080422-3274095 GCF_016835505.1 Polypterus senegalus | reverse complement strand
GAGGGTGCAGACCTATAAATACCTGGGAGTGCAGCTGGATGATAAATTGGACTTTACTGCCAACACTGATGCTCTGTGCAAGAGAGGACAGAGCCGACTATACTTCCTTAGAAGGCTTCCTACGATACTGCAGATGTTCTACTAGACGGTTTTGGTGAGCGCCCTCTTCTACGTGGTGGTGTGCTGGGGAGGCAGCATAAAGAAGAGGGACACTTTATGTCTGGACAAACTTGTGAGGAAGGCAGGCTCTATTGTAGACAAGGAGCTGGACAGTTTGACATCCATGGTAGAGCGTCGGGCGCTGAGCAGGCTCCTGTCAATCATGAAGAATCCACTGCATCCACTGAACAGAGGAGCAGCTCCACTGACAGACTGAGGAGACCCCACACTATGCGACTCTTCACCCTTAAACATTAACATTATACAAAGTTATTGTCTGTTATACCTGCATTGTTATCACTCTTTAATTTAGATAGATAGATAGATAGATAGATAGATAGATAGATAGATAGATAGATAGATAGATAGATAGATAGATAGATGATAGATAGATAGATAGATAGATAGATAGATAGATAGATAGATAGATAGATAACATAAGGCACTATATATTAGATAGATAGATAGATAGATAGATAGATAGATAGATAGATACTTTATTAATCCCAAGGGGAAATTCACATAATCCAGCAGCAGTATACTGATACAAAAAACAATATTAAATTAAATAGTAATAAAATGAAAAAATGAAAAAAATAAAAATAAAAAAGCAGACAATAACTTTGAGTAATGTTAGCATTTACTCCCCCGGGTGGAATTGAAGAGTCGCATAGTGTGGAGGAGGAACGAACTCCTCAGTCTGTCAGTGGAGCAGGACAGTGACAAAAGTCTGTGACAAATTTAATATTGTTATTTTTTTGTATAAGTATGCTGCTGCTGGATTATGTGAATTTCCCCTTGGGATTAATGAAGTATCTATCTATCTATCTATCTATCTATCTATCTATCTATCTATCTATCTATCTATCTATCTATCTATCTATCTATCTAACTAATTACATAGAATAATCTCTCAACTGAAACTCTCCACCTGCGTCCTTGACCCAATACCAACCAGGTTTTTCAAAGAAGTATCAGGCATGCTAATTGATAATGTTCTTGACATAGTTAATTCGTCATTAGATACGGGGGTCTTTCCAGACTGTCTTAAGACTGCTGTAGTTAAACCCCTGCTCAAGAAAAATAATCTTGACCCCTCTGCCTTTGAAAATTTTAGACCCATTTCTAACGTGCCCTTCTTAAGTAAAATTCTAGAGAAGACAGCCATTATGCAGTTAAATGACCACCTAAATAAACCTGCTATTCTTGATAAATTTCAGTCAGGCTTCAGAACAAATCACAGTACAGAAACTGCACTCGTTAAAGTAGTAAATGACTTGCGGGTAAATGCAGACAGAGGCCATTTATCTGTTCTCATCCTCTTAGATCTGAGTGCTGCATTTGACACCATTGATCACAATATTCTTAGAAATCGCCTTAGTCAATAGGTGGGCCTCTCTGGCAGTGTCTTAAATTGGTTTAAATCCTACCTGACAGGGAGAAAATTCTTTGTTAGTTGTGGTAATTATAACTCAAAGACACATGATATCCGATATGGTGTTCCACAAGGCTCTATCCTGGGTCCGCTGCTCTTCTCAATCTACATGCTTCCGTTAGGTCAGATTATCTCAGGTTACAACGTGAGTTACCACAGCTATGCTGATGACACACAGCTGTACTTATCTATAGCACCTGATGACTCTGACTCTTTCGATACACTAACAAAATGTCTTACTGGTATTTCTGAATGGATGAATAGTAATTTTCTCAAACTAAATAAAGAGAAAACTGAAATTTTAGTAATTGGCAATAATGGATTCAGCGAGGTTATCAGAAATAAACTTGATGCACTAGGATTACAAGTTAAGACGGAAGTAAAAAATTTAGGGGTAACCGTTGACTGTAATCTGAATTTTAAATCACATATTCATCAGACCACTAGGACAGCATTTTTTCACTTAAGAAACATAAGTAAAGTTAGACCTCTTATATCATTGAAAGATGCGGAGAAATTAATTCACGCTTTTGTTTTCAGTTGACTAGATTACTGTAATGCACTCCTCTCAGGACTACCCAAAAAAGACATAAATCATTTGCAACGAGTGCAGAATGCAGCTGCTAGAATCCTAACTGGGAAAAGAAAATCCGAACACATTTCTCCAGTTTTGATGTCACTACACTGGTTGCCTGTGTCATTCAGGATTGACTTTAAAATTCTGCTTATGGTTTATAAAGCCTTAAATAATCTCGCTCCATTTTATATATCGGAATGCCTGACACCTTATATTCCAAATCGTAACCTTAGATCTTCAAATGAGTGTCTCCTAATTCCAAAAGCTAAACTTATAAGAAGTGGTGAGGCGGCCTTCTGCTGTTATGCACCCAAAATCTGGAATAGCCTGCCAGTAGGAATTCGCCAGGCTGATACAGTAGAGCACTTTAAAACACTGCTGAAAACACATTACTTTAACATGGCCTTCTCATAACTTCATTTTAACTTAATACTGATACTCTGTATGTTCAATTCTTCATAATAACTATTCACAGTGGCTCCAAAATCCATACTGACCCCAACTCTCTCTTCTGTTTCTTTTTCCGGTTTCTTTGTGGTGGCGGCCTGCGTTTGACTTATGTTAGGTAGATTGCCCAGAGGGGCCTGGGCGGTCTCTTGGTCTGGAACCCCTACAGATTTTATTTTTTTCTCCAGCCTTTGGAGTTTTTTTTTGTTTTTTCTGTCCACCCTGGCCATCGGACCTTACTCTTATTCTATGTTAATTAATGTTGACTTATGTTTATCTTTTATTGTGTCTTCTATTTCTCTATTCATTTTGTAAAGCACTTTGAGCTACATTTTTTTGTATGAATATGTGCTATATAAATAAATGTTGATTGATTGATTGATATCTATCTATCTGTTATATAGTGCCTTTCATCCATCTATCTATCTATCTATCTATCTATCTATCTGTTATATTGTGTCTTATCTATCTCTCTCTCTCTCGATTACTGTGGTCTGCAGTGGGTGAGTCCGAGTGGTGGTGTGAGTAAAGCTGAAGTGGATGTCCATCTGTCAGTTTGCCTTTTATCTTCTTTTCTTTATTAGTATTGTCACTGTGTAGTTATTGTTCACTGTTGATTATCAATAAGACTTAGCTTTAACATCTTTCTCCACGGCTGCTTCTAAAACAGCAGCTCCTGGCTTGTTGCCTGAACATTTTGAGAGTCTTCCACACTGAAATGGAGTTAAACTTTTGGTGGGCCCGCAGGGGTCTGCTGAAGTGTGTGTGGTGGACGGCAGGGAAAGCGACTGGTTACAGAAACGTACATTATGTCTCCAGAATGAATAAATCTGCAGTGATTTTTGTGAATAAGGAGGCACTAGCTAACAAACTTGTTGAAGGATTAGTGATCTATGGTGCTTTAGTCACAGTTTTGCCTTCATCAGCTCTGGTGAAAAAAACATAATTTAAAACTCCCCCCCTTTGCCTAAAAAATTACATTTTTGTTAGGGGAACTAAATCGCTAGGAGAAGTTCTGTCGAATATTATTATGATTCCTTTAGGATGCAGAATGTAAGAAATAAAGCATGATGTTTCTTTTCAGAGGCAAGTGTATGTGATTTTATTAATGATGATTTAAACGTAGCACTTCAATTTCAAGCTGATGGCATTAACTATGTGGTGTTTGTGACCTCTGACACAATGAAGTGCTTTAACTGTGGCAGACCTGGACATGAGACGTCACAGCGTCAAGTGGAAATGGTTGAGTTACCAGGTAGCTTTGTTCCTTCAGTGGAGAAATCAACGGAGGTAAACACCAGGAATGAAGAAACAGAGTCAGAAAGGGAACTGGGAATCGAAAGTATGGATGATTGTGAGGTTGTTGTGAACGGGGCTGCTACAGAAGTGGGTGCTGCGAGTGATCAGACCCCCAGCACAGCAGAGACTGACTGAACTGAATGAAGTCACACCAGCTGAGGATGAGCGTTTGTCTGAGTCTGTGCCCCTTATTAGTGTAACAGGTACGCCTGTGAAAAGCGCTTTGGAAAGAGTAAATGGAACATTTGAAGTGAATAACAGCGGAGACAAGACTAAGAATGTGTGCTCAGAGGAAGCTGTGCTTGATGTCTCCAATGCAAATGAGTCTCTGACAACGGAAATAAATGAAGTATTGACTTCTGGTGACAGACCTCAATAGGGAGTGCCATGAAGTGGACCGTGGAGAGACACTTGAGTGAGAAAAGCCAAGGTGAATGTGGAGATAGCGTGTGTGTGCAGAGTGGGAGTGCAAGTGTGTGCGTGTTTAATCAGTCTTTTAAAGATGCTTCTAAAAAACGAAAAGTCAAGCAATTAAGGGTCAAAAAAAAGAAACATTTGGTGTCTGGCGAGAGGTCGGGGGAGACAACAACCATTTTAGATGCCAGCCTAAAGAGTCAAGAGAAAGGCTGTTCATTTAGAAATGGACTAGAAAGAGAACACCAGGCTGAAAAATGTCATAAGTCTAAGGACACAGAATCCATTACATTCATGATATTACAGCTCTCTAAATAATTTAAATACTAAGATATATACTTGATATAATTTTCATGATGATAGGAGTTAAAGCATGTTATTAAACATGGGAACACGGTGACACAGTGAGAGTGACGAGCTGGCGCCTCATCCAGTGATTGTTTATGTCCCACACAAGATGTTTGCTGCGCCGTGCGCAACCCTCAATGAAATACTTTATTGTAGCAGTACTGTCTCTTTCAAACGTACTAACCCATAATTCCTGTCCTTCCTTTTCTTTCTCCAAGTAACCAATTGCCACACAATCAGCTCTGTAATAGACGTTAAGCCATCTGTAAGCTGAGAATGCAGATTCTTCAAAACTTTAAAGGAACATTGAAATATCTTTGTAGTACATATTTAATTATTCTATTAATCTATCCTTCCAGTCACGCCAGCCCAGCAAGAATACAGCACAAAACAGGAACAATCCCTGAACGGGGCACCAGCTCTTTGCTAGCGCTGCAACACCGTGTCATCACATGCTTAATTATTAACAATAGATTATTTAAATGATGTTAACATTTTATCTGTATAATGTAACAAACATATTTTGCTGCATTTCATCTTAAAAATGTTATCGCCATCATATGTAAATATGCGCTTTATAAAGTGGCTCAGGTTGTACAATATTATAACTGTATCGCAGGTTTACAGTCAGGTGATTGTACTTATAAGTACAGACAGTTCTACAAGGAGCACTTGATGGACTGATTGAATGAATGCCACACTATCTCCACTCTTTTCTGGACCTACTTTCTGGCATACTGGACACTCCTTAACATATTTTGCCATGTCATTGGACTATCCTGACCAAGAGAAATATCTAGCAAGTCTATCAGATGTCATACCCTGTCCTAGATGATCTGACCATGGTGTACTGTGGCTTAGTCTTAGCACTTCTTCCCCCATGCTTGCATGCAATAGCAACCTATAGTCATGCTTGCCTCCATTGTGCAGAAGGTTATTCTGAAAGTCTAAGCAGGCTCTCAGGCTTGGGTCGTTCCAGTACTCCTCCAAGTATCATGGGTATGCGTGCACATAAATAAGACTACATTTTATAGTAGTTTTTGGGAAGGTCAGTGATACATAGATGCAGCTAGTGTGCTACATAATACAGGATAGGGTGATACCTTAGAGTTTGTGCTGGTAAGTTCTGTGAGGAAATTTGTAAATAGTATTTTTTGCCTACATTTATGGAAGAAGGTCTTCTTGCGGTGTATTAAGAAAAAACCTTTTATTTGTGCATTGTTTTAATCCTGCAGATTTCAGAGTATATACATTGTAAATAGTCACAGCTGAGTATTTATCCATCCATCCATTTTCCCACCCGCTGAATCCAAACACAGGGGTCTGCTGGAGCCAATCCCAGCCAACACAGGGCACAAGGCAGGAACCAATCCCAGGCAGGATGCCAACCCACCGCAGGACACACACAAACACACCCACAGCACACACTAAGGCCAATTTAGAATCACCAATCCACCTAACCTGCATGTCTTTGGACTGTGGGAGGAAACCGGAGCGCCCAAAGGAAACCCACACAGACACGGGGAGAACATGCAAACTCCGCGCAGGGAGGACCCGGGAAGCGAACCCGGATCTCCTAACTGCGAGGCAGCAGCGCTACCACTGCACCACCGTGCCGCCAGCTGAGTATTTATTTAATTTTTATTTTTTTATCTGAGTGGGTGTGGACACTAACTTTGTGTGGGTTTTCTATAACACCCAGTTTTTAATGTGTTTATGGTTTTGCACTGAAGTAAAGATTTTCATTACAAAGTCCATTATTTATTTGTATTTACAAGAGTCTATATTGCCTTTATCACACATACCTTTGGTTACAAATCAGTTATGAACTACTAGGAGCCCCATTATCAAGATTGTGCCGCAGATTCAAGGGTACAGGGTTCCACAGGCTTATAACACAAGAGGTAATGTTAAATCAAGCTGAAATAGCGCAAACTGGCACACAAATCAAAATCACTATTCCAAATGTTGATGAGCCCACATATGTGAATCACAAGTGATATCAATGTATGAACACACAGGTGGTCACAGGGGCAAACTGTATTATAGTAGCCAGCAGACGACCCTGAAGACAAGCGATGCTGGGTGGGTGATTGACTGTTAAATGTCACACAGGTACACTGAAATATGCACTTCATGAACCTCTTAACATTCCTGTTACACTTTATAAGACCAGAAAGGTTTAAAGAGACAGGTGAAGACTCCTGGAGTATTTGATAAATAGAACCACACAGAAGATAAGTGGGGATCATGGAGAGAGGCACGGCACACAACTCTGGAAGATGATCTATGACACTGGTAGAGTAAATGTGACTTTAGAAACAGCGTAACATACAGCAGTGGCCGCTTTCAGTAACTGATAGTTTATGAGGTGTTTGTCATGGCCACAACAGCAGGAAGGTGGTTCTTCTGAAAGTACGGCTGTGGATCATTGAATGTTTAACACTAGAATTACCAGAGCGTACAAAAAAACTTGTAAATCCGTCCCACCTTAAATCGCTTCTTAAAATCGTTCACAGCTCTCCACCAGCATCTTTTGTCTTCTAAATGTGCTGATAAAAATCAGGCAGCAAGTAGCCGGCTATTCCATCCCCCCACAAACTTCTCTCAGCTCAGACCTTGATTGATTTTCAGGGAGTGAAGTGGAGTTTTAGAGTGGAAATAATAGATCGTTATTGGGAACACACGCATTTCATGTCTGTTCCGTTTCTACAGTAATCTGTGTCAACACATTGTTAAAACAGAAACGTTTTTTATATTCTACTAGTAGATGACAAAATGTAGGCATAAACTATATAATGTATGAAGTATCAAAGAAATAATTTCACAAAAGATACAAATCTAACACAACAATTGTGCTTTTATTCAGAAATATAACTGCAGAAACAAAAAGCCACCTTAACATGCGACATTGACACCCATTTATTATGACTGTCTCCGTGATACAATAGAATCAGCTCCCAACTGGGAATCAAAAGGTCACGAGTTCGATCCTGCACCCCTCCGTTTTGAGAAGTAAACTGCTCTTAGTCTTACTGTTTTAGAATAAAAGCATACATTTGATTTCAGTCTGTAACAGCCGGTGTGATTCATGATACTTGTAAAGGTTCCCCACTGGGGAGAAAATTTATTTATTTTTAACCTTCGCCGTTCTGCCTGCCTGAACTCCCTGTCTATCTACATAGTAACAACAGTAATTTTATTATTATATAGGAGCTTCCCTGTCTGCCTATCATATAGTGCCTTTCCTTCCTACCTATCTACTGTATATATCTATCCCCTTAGCTGTTTTTTATATATCTATTATACAGTGCCTTCCCTGTTTATTTATATATCTAGTGCCTTCTCTGCCTGTTTGTCTGTCTGATTGCATATAGCGCTGAACTTACTGCTCTGTACTTCTGCATGTCCTGGAGTACAAAAGAAACAGCACCATACAGCAACATGTGGGGACTGACAAGATCGGGGAAAAAACACGCGGTCACTGATTACAAACCGCAAGATGAATGAAAGAGACAATATATGTAAAAACATCATCGCACTAATGCAGTATTATTTGAAAACGAATAGCGTCAGATCAAATTTGAATATGCGCCCGATCTGACGCTGTTCGTTTTCAAATAATATTACATGTACTGTGCGTTGAACCTGCTGCACTGAATAAGCTGACACTTTCTGTAACAGCGTCAGCGTGTATTCAAACCCGATCTGACGCTGTTCGTTTTCAAATAATATTGCATGTACTGAACTATTTTAGAATAAAAACATACATTTGATTTCAGTCAGTCTGTAAGAGCCAGTGTAAATGCATGATAATTGTAAAGGTTAGCTTTTTTTTTTAATTCAGTTCCATTCTCTCAGTCGCGTTCACGATCCCCCAATCTGACAATGCTGTTTTCACATAAAGATGCGCTATACTCAAATGTGATTTATTTGGAGACGCGCTATACTCGAATGTGATTTATATAGGGAAGAAAGTACAATGTCAGGTGCTCATTCAGTGTAATAGGAACCATAGCATATGTTCCTGTGTTTGAGCGACACGGCATGCTCAAAAAATAGACGTGTAATGCCACGAAAAGTGCAAGGCACTTCAGTTCAACATTGGTAATGAACAGTCACAAGTACGTGCATGCATCTTTATGTGAAACAGCATTCTGATGGGGGTAGGGAAGGATCCTGTGACTGAGAGAATGAAAAGTGAATAAAAAAACCTAACCTTTACAAGTATCATAAATTACATGTTACACACTGAAACCAAATGCATGTTTTTATTCTAAAATAGTAAGAATAAGAGCAGTTTACTTCTCAAAACTGAGCCGTGTGTGATCGAACTCATGACCATTTGGATACTAGTCAGTGGCTGATACCATTACGCTACCGTGGTAGATGTAGTGAGTATGTGTCAATGTGGCATGCTAAGGCGGCTTTTTTCTGCAGTTATATTTTTGAATAAAAGCATACTTGTTCTGTTCTATTTGTACCTTTTGTGAAAGTGTGTGATATTTGGACTTCAGGCTTCATACATTATATAGTTTATGCTTACATTTTGTCATTTACTACTACAATATGAAAACGCTTCTGTTTTAAAAATGTGTTGACACGGATTACTGTAGAAACAGAACACACGTGAAATCGTATTCCAAATAATGATCTATTATTTCCACTCTAAAAACTCCACTTCACTCCCAGATAATCAATCAAGGCATGAGCTGGGAGAAGTTTGTGCACGTTCATTTAGATTAACAAAAGACACTGGCAGAGAGGTGAGAACGGTTTTAAGAAGCGATTTAAGGGACGGAACCCACCTTGTTATGTTTTGCTTCTTCTTCATTTTATATTATTATTATTATTATTATTAAGCCATAGCATTAGTATTAGAAAACTACAGAAGGTCATAATGAAACTACAAAACGCCTTCATGAGTGAGAGTTTGTGGCTGATCGTGATGTCACTCATCCTCAATCATGAACTTTTACACCTAGCGGGGAGTGAGTGTAACACTCCTCATAACTACTTCTCATGTCTTACTCTGTAGTAGGACAAACTCTTATCCTAGTCAGATATTTAGTGCAACACCTAATTGTAATTCTGAGTCACTTGATAAAGATGGACATAGAAGAAGATCATAATCAAATCTGGCACATTGATGATCAGGGTGACCCATCATGAGAGTACATTTCAGAAAATGGAGGGAGAAGTTGCTTCTCATATTTCCAAAATGATGAGAGTTAGAAACTGAACAAATGTTATTCACATACAGTAACAGGCATCAATGTAAATGCAGAGAAAGGCAACCCAATATGATAAAAAATAATGTCCAGCTATTCAAATATTCACCCCACCAATTCAAAGATCCAATAGAATATAAACTCCTAATGAACGTTCTTCACACTCGAGGGCCTGATAATCAAGTTTCTCAGCTGTGCTGATCTTCAGACAGGTCTTCTGGAAGTCTGACAAATCCCTAATCTTTCTTTTCTCTCCTTCCTTCACTTCTTCTCCTAAGTGCTGACTGATCATTTGAATGCAGTGAATGCTGCACTTCAAGCTTTTTGGCTCTGGCCAATTCAGATGTTACTTACCCCGTTTGCTGTCTGTTGCCCACCTCCATATCAGTGTTTGTTCATTCCTCACCAAGCCAAGTGAATTTTAAATTTCAAAGTCTCTGAGTTAATTGTCAGCCTCGTCAAGACTTTGAACTTGAACCTATAACTAGATGAATTGCTCTTGAACTCATTCCTGGCAAATTCACTTCTGATTTAAATTTGGTAAACTCTTACTGAGCTATAAACCCATCCACTCAGTGATATCTTTATTTCTTTCTTTCTTTCTTTCTTTTTCTTTCTGCCATCACTCAGTAATTTGGCTATGTTGGTTATGTTTTTTTAATCTCACTGCCACTTAAGTCCACAATTACAAACACACTGCAGAAACGTCTCCATTGCTTGAATCCTGTTAAGTCACAAGACCTTCACAAAGGCTTCTTCTGTTCTTACTGACATTCACAAAGCATCAGTCTGGTGGTCATTCACTTAAGTGCAGTGTGGAGTATCGTCATGGTGGACACATCGATTATGGATATAAAGGATTCACAGGTCTTAAACACGTCTGTGGTAAGCCACCTCAGACCACCAAAGTGAAGTTCTGTTAGCAGGCCATACTGCAGAGATGAATAAACACTTCACTGATGCTTAGCAAGTGTTATGAAGACCCAAAGAAGTGTTTCTTGTGGTCTTGTCACATAATAGTAAATGAGTAGTAGACACATTCTGGCAATACCTAAACTGAATTATTACCAGAAAGGTCTTGGTAGGTAAATTCAACAATTCTACAGTTCTGTCCTCTTTCCATTTCAGATCTCAGGAAAATAATATTAAAGAACACAAGCAGCTGAACAAAACAATGACAACTTCCTCATCTAAACGCAGGCCCTGATCTTTCACTGTGCAGACCTCTTCAAAGATGATGCTGCTTACGTCACACAGAGAAACAACCAGAATTGAAAGACCTCACAGGCAGTGTGAGGGCACCATAGGAGGGCACATTTACCTAAAATACCCCACACTGTTGTTAAAATACGACATTAAAAGGCAGAAAACACTGAAACAGATTGAAGAATTAACAATGCGTACGGTCGGCTGATGCACCTTGAAGGACTCTAGAACTCATCTCCACTTAGATACAGCACTGCTTCACATACAGCATAGAAGGTACTGAGCTGGAACTACTGAAGGCACCTGAGCTCAGAACGATTATTGTGTACCTCAGCGTCTTAGAATCACATCTCAGGAAACAATTAAGAAAATCAACTAATGAAGAGAAGTTGATGAAATAACAGAAAGAGAAAATGAACAAAAGAAACTGTGAGTGAAAATGAGGTCCCAGGGTATGGTGGGGTCTTATCGGAGGTTCATGCCTCAAAGCTTGGGGACGGCTACACCCTTGGCTGAAGTGATGAGACAGTGGGCACAGACTGGCTGTCATTTGGACTGTCCAGCTAGAGGCCTCTTTCTAAACCTTTAAGACAGATTCAGGTACCTCCACTGAGGGCTCTCAAATTCAGCTGATGGACATGCGTGAAAAATGTCAGCAAACAGTGTTGTCCTGGAGCTTTGATGGTGTAGACTTCCTTACTGTGCACTTCAGCTGCCAATCACCACCCTGAAAGCCTGTGCTGCCACAATGGGGAGGGTGGGTATTGTCACAGTTCAACCAGATGAGACAAGAACCATGTAGTGGACACCAAGAGTGCCCTCCACCACAGGGAGAGTTCTCTGTTCTAACTCCAAAATGACGACATAGAACTGTACACAGCATTGGACATCAAACTGTTCATCTGAAATAAGCTACATCTGAACTCTAAGTAGCAAGTAAAACAGCCAGCTGAAGACCACCTTTGTCATGTTTGGTTGCGTACCTGTGTGACGATGCGGGTTCTGCTCCATGCTTCCATCTTGTTTCTGGGAACTCTGTAACCCGACACCGTCGGTAATGTCACCGATGAGCTAGGCAATGAGGTACAAACAATGAAACAAGGGGATGGTGCAAAAAGTTCCAAATGCTTTTATTTAAAATCAACAAACAAAACAAGTCAGTGTCCAAAATAAAATGCAGTGCTTCTCAATCCTTAAATAAAATAATCCATTAAAACAGAGGTGACATCGTGGAGGTTAAAATCCATTAGAAAAAAAACTTTTAAAAACAACGAGGTTAAACCAATGGCTGGAAGCTGTCCCTTTAAACAAAACAGCCCGGTGCCTTTCTTCTACTGGTGACTCCCCTGCTTCTCCCGTCCAGGCTGTGCACCAGGGAAGCCACCCTACCTGCAGCTGACCTTCATTCTAACTTCTTCTGCTGGTTTGTTTGCCTCACCAATCCCTGGCTCCGATGGGCTTCACTAAAACATGAAACACTCTTCATAAAATGCTCAGTGTTAGTGACCACAATCGACTGCTTCTCGGGTGCTGGCCAAACACCCAGGCTCACTGCTCAGCTGCCCCCGATCCTGCGCTCGCTCGTTCTCACTATCTTGCTTTCCTCTCTCTGCTTCCTGCCTTCTTCTCCTGAAACCTCCATTCATTTATTCCTTGTCTTTTTTCATTCACCCCTTCTAGCCGCCTCACGCTTCTATTTATCACGAGGACATGGATCAGGTGTGGCAATAAGTAGCTCCCGGCAACAATTACGACTGCGGACGACTCCTCACCTGTGTACTTAAGCGAGGACCGCCCGCATCACGAACTTCCCTGGGAACAGCTTCTGGCCACACTACCATGCCCTCCCTATAAGCCACGAAGATGGTGATTAGTTATTTAAAAAGTGGCCTATTTGACATGAGCTGTGGACCCGCTACACCACACTGTGTAACAGGTTCAAGATCAGGTCAGGTAAACTTTTCACAAGCCTTCTTGAAACTAACAGTATGCATCTAAGGAGGCCGAGCTGACTGTGACGTCAGGAGGTTAGAATTCTAAAGTAAAATGCTTAACTGAAAAGCCAAGAAAATCTGAATATCTGGAGAACATCCAGCATCTCTAATGTGGACTTCACTATATAATAAATAAATAAATAATATATACTTAAGTGAATTAAACTTTAACACACACCGTGGGAAAGTGCATCTCGTCTGTCAGTGTATGTCATATTGTCACATTGTGATCTTCACTCTCTGGGCTCCTGTCTCACATTAGCTGTTCACCCTCAGTGTCTCCTCAGATGTTCTGTCAGGTCTCAGGTTTCTCTCCTCCTCCTCCTCACTGAGCACAGACGAACTTTCACTATCATTTCTTCACAAGTCACTTCCTTGTCTGTCTGACTGATTCTCTCTGCCTGTTTCTCCTCAGACTGATGATGGACAAAGCTCAGCTGTTTGTATCACAGGACGAGTTTACTTGCTCGGTGTGTCTGGACATCCTGACTGACCCCGTGTCACTGCATTGTGGTCACAGTTTCTGTCTGAAGTGCCTCACTGACTACTGGGATCAGAGCCAAGTGTGCCGCTGTCCTCAGTGCAGAGAAATCTTCAATCTGAGGCCGCCACTAAGAAGAAACACTGTGCTGAATGAAATTGTGGAGAAACTAAAGAAGACAGGACACAGTTCTTCTCCATCTCAGAATTATGCTGGCCCTGGAGATGTGGAGTGTGATGCCTGTACTGGGAAGAAGTTCAAAGCGGTGAAGTCCTGTCTAAGCTGCATGATCTCCTTCTGTCAGCCTCACCTGCAGCCCCACTATGAGGTAGCGGCCTGGAAGGACCACAAGCTGGTTGATCCTGATGGAAATCTGAGGAGGAAACTCTGTGCAAAACATCAGAAAACTCTGGAAATATTTTGCAAAACTGATGATTCGTGTATCTGCATGATGTGTGTGGTGACTGGACATAAAGGTCATGAAATAGTAGAGCTGGAGACGGAAAGAGAAGAAAAAGAGGTGAGTGGGATTTGGTGTTTAATTAAAACAAATTAAATAACAAGAGTTAAGGGATTTATAAATGCAGTGTAACAGAGAAATCTCTTCATCCATCTTATAAACCTGATTTTCCAAGGACTTAGAGTAGTGTGCTGAAGCCTATCCTGGTGAAACCTTGGGCAGGGCATGAAACAGTCCAGGATGGGATACCAGGCATTACCCATAAACAGCCGAGCGAGTTCATTACGCCAAGCTGAGTATTTGTCTGCTCTAATCAGTTTGTCTTTTGAGTATCTAATGCTGTGGTGGACAAACTACAGAAACTACAGACCAGAACGGGTCCCTGGCAGGGGTATGAGTGGCATGTGGGCTACTCACAGAAATATCTAACATTCCAGCCCTCTTAAGGTGTGTTTAGCAGGATCATGTTACAGCAAGGATAAACACAGGAAGTCACCATGCAGTGTCATTAAAAACGTCATTCAATACCTCAAGCTTTTACCAAATGAATGGAGACAATCCAGGGTGCTGCCACATACACAGTAAGTGTGTTTAGCTGCTTACTTCCATTGTCTTCTTTGTGAATTTTAAACAATTTCAGTGTGCATGTGGCTGATTTCAGGCCTTTTAACACTAGAATTACCAGAGCCTACGAAAAAACTCGTAATTCCGTCCCACCTTAAATCGCTTCTTAAAATCATTCACAGCTCTCCACCAGCGTCTTTTGTCATCTAAATGTGCTGATAAAAATCAGGCTGCAAGCAGCCGGCTATTCCATCCCCCCACCAATTTAGAACATGCACAAACTTCTCTCAGCTCATGCCTTGATTGATTATCTGGGAGTGAAGTGGAGTTTTAGAGTGGAAATAATAGATCATTGTTTGGAACACACGCATTTCATGTCTGTTCCGTTTCTACATTAATCTGTGTAAACACTTTGTTAAAACAGAAATGTTTTTTATATTCTACTAGTAGATGACAAAATGTAGGCATAAACTATATAATGTATGAAGCCTGAAGTATCAAAGAAATAATTTCACAAAAGATACAAATCTAACACAATTGCGCTTTTATTCAAAAATATAACCGCAGAAACAAAAAGTCGCCTTAACATGCAACATTGACACCCATTTATTATGACTTCCTCCGTAGTGCAATAGAATCAGCTCGCAACTGGGAATCAAAAGGTCGTGAGTTTGATCCTGCACCCCTCCGTTTTGAGAAGTAAACTGCTCTTAGTCTTACTGTTTTAGAATAAAAGCATACATTTGATTTCAGTCTGTAACAGCCGGTGTAATTTATGACACTTGTAAAGGTTCCCCACTGGGGAGAAAATTCATTTATTTTTAACCTTCGCCGTTCTGCCTGCCTGAACTCCCTGTCTATCTATATAGTAATAACAGTAATTTTATTATTATATAGGAGCTTCCCTGTCTGCCTATCATATAGTGCCTTTCCTTCCTACCTACCTATCTATATATCTATCCCCTTAGCTGTTTTTTATATATCTATTATACAGTGCCTTCCCTGTTTATTTATATATCTAGTGCATTCTCTGCCTGTCTGTCTGTCTGATTTCATATAGCGCTGAACTTACTGCTCTGTACTATTCTGTCCTCTGCATGTCCTGGAGTACAAAAGAAACAGCACCATACAGCAACATGTGCGAACTGGCAAGATCGGGGAAAAAACACGCGGTCACTGATTACAAACCGCAAGATGAATGAAAGAGACAATATATGTAAAAACATCATCGCACTAATGCAATATTATTTGAAAACGAACAGCGTCAGATCAAATTTGAATATGCGCCCTATCTGACGCTATTCATTTTCAAATAATATTACATGTACTGTGCGTTAAAACTGCTGCACTGAATAAGCTGACTCCTTCTGTAACAGCGTCAGCGTGTATTCAAACCCGATCTGACGCTGTTCTTTTTCAAATAATATTGCATGTACTGAACTATTTTAGAATAAAAACATACATTTGATTTCAGTCAGTCTGTAAGAGCCAGTGTAAAAGCAAGATAATTGTAAAGGTTAGCTTTTTTTTTTTAATTCAGTTCCATTCTCTCAGTCGCGTTCACGACCCACCCCCCGCCCCCACAATCTGACAATGCTGTTTTCACATAAAGACGCGCTATAACTCGAATGTGATTTATTTGGAGACGCGCTATACTCGAATGTGATTTATTTGGAGACGCGCTATACTCAAATGTGATTTATTTGGAGACGCGCTATACTCGAATATTATTTATATAGGGAAGAAAGTACAATGTCAAGGTGCTCATTCAGTGTAATAGGAACCATAGCACAGAGAGGTGTGTACACTGCAACAAGTACATGTGTCGTGAATGTAGGAAGGGTGTGTGGGAACTGTAGTTGAGAAGTCTTTGCGTTAATAAAATTCATTTTCACTATTTCAGTTTACAATGTGGAAACAGACAGGGTGTGTGGGGGGGCGGATTACACCAATGTTGTTATGATTGTATTTGAATTCCTGCCTATCCACCTTTGGAAGCTGTCAATGCTAACAATTATTAGAAGGGAAAGGCTTACAAGAAAAAAGTTGTTTCTTTATGTTAATGATATGGTGCTCGGTATCTCAGATCACGGTCACGTGTATTAAATCTATTGAGTGAATTTCATGACAGTCTATTGAATAAGAGTGATCTCCACTCTGTGAATTCTCTCACATGCCAAACAAAACCCGATCACTTTTGTGTGATTGTCTCTGAAGATTTTGTTCTCCATGAAAACATGAGATCAGTCATCACTACACAACATGATGGGGTAAGCAACATAAATTACAAAAATATAATTTTTAGGGCATTTACCTTCTTACTGAACTGATCACAAACACGTCTTAGTAACTTCACTTATCTCAACTGACTCAGAAAAATGACAAAACACATCACAATGATCTCACGAGTCTAACTTTGGTGATCAGATGATGTTGTAGGTCCTACCATTGCTGCCACTACGTGTCCATGTCCTCCTGGGTTCTGAAATCCCATATCTTCTCCATCAGTGTGCCTTCAAACTCTTTTATTCATTTGTCACTCTTTTCAAGCTCAAACTTCATCTTCACTCTTACTGGTAAGTTAAACTTTTCTTTTAATCTTGTGTTGCTATTCATATTTATTGAGTCAAATCTGTGGATCACCTCGAGTGTCAATATGAAGGCAAGTGTGACAAAAAAAGTTAGTTGTGCCACAAAATGCAAAACAAATGTGTTGTAAAAATTTCAGGACTCACAAAGAGAACAAGAGCTCAAACTGTGAAAGTAAATGTTGATAAGACCATGTGTGTCCTCTTGTGTGTCCAAACAGAAACAGTTGGGGGCAACATGGAGAGAAATCAGGAGGAGACTTGAGGAGAGAGAGAAGAAAATGAAGGAGATGAGAAATGTGGTGGAGCAGATAAAAGTGAGTTGAATTAAGACGACCCTTCAAATTATGGACATGAGAAATAAATGAAAACTAGAAAAGCCAGCAAAGCTTCACTGGTGATGACGTGTAGGAGCAGGCAGAAGGACAGAAGACATTTTATTTTATCCTCCATAGTATTTCACTGTCAACAGTGCTTCTTGTTATTTCATTGCAGATTCAGACAGTAGGACCCTAAATTAGTGAAACCTGAACTCACCCGTCTAAACCCATGCTGACCGCTCACTAACACTCCTTTTCTTAACATGTGTTGCTTAGTATTTTATTTATTAATGATAATAAAAAAGAGATACATGTTAATCTTACAGGTATGTGTTGCATCTTCTTATCCCCTCAGTCTTCCTGGACTGCCACAAGGCACAAATAGACTTTTTGAGATGATCACTTTGTCAGTTCTGCTCCTCAGCTTTATTCTTTAAGTTTGTCTGGCAGATCTGGCACTCTGTAGATAACAATGACAATGACAGCTGTCAGCCAGGAAGGTAACACATCGCATGAGTCTCTGGAACAAACCTTCATCTCATCTCCCCTAATATTTGAATCCCCAACTATCACTACTTCCCTCTTTCTGTGGGCTGGTGTGGAGGTCAACCTTTAGGGTTTATCATTCCTGCCTGGTATCTCAGGATTACCTGAGTCAACTCCTAACAATACAAGGTCTTGAAAACAGGTGGACATCTCCAGCTTTGTGGTTAATGAGCTTAGACAGTGTGTACTGCTTACCTTACACTTACATCAGACTGTGACCTACCTGTCACTGCTCTAGCCAGTGCTGTGTCCTATGCCACTTTGGAGTGCACACTAACACCCCCTACAACACCTGGGTGAGCCATTCAAATATAAGCCATAGTAGCAAAGGCTATCAGTAATAATAAAAAAGTTAATAAGTGAACTAGAAATGAAGACTCAGCCCTGAGTTTGACATTGGAAAAAAGAGGGACAATAAATAAGCCAAGAGTTCATGAAATGAAATTAAATCAGAATTCCCTTACCAACCACAACACACTTGTGTGTAATATCTCCATTTATGTCTGATATTGTCACCAACAGGGAGCATCAAACCAGAACCAAACCAAACCAGAACAAAACTACCCCACACACGTCTCTGGTTCTAAAGACTCTAATTTTCACACAATTACCTTCCATCACACAGGCATTTGTTTACAATACCCAGAATCATCATCATCATCATCATCATCATCATCATCATCATCATCTTCTTCTTCTTCTCTAATTCCATGTCCATTTCACCTGGCTGGGCTGGAGAGACAATTTTTACTAAGAGACCCTGTGGTACTTCCAGTACATAAGAGAAACACGAGAGAATCCCTTCTGTGTTATAGTCCTCATAGGATAATTGAACTGTCCCCTCAGTAGGTCCTTCTAATATCTCTAAAGGACCTCTAAAGGGCTGACTGTTCAGATGTCATATCCCATTCACCCTTGCAGACACCCTGCCACCCAGAATACTAGATGAACATGTTGTCCTGGCTAATAATTCTCTGACTGCCCTCCCATTATTCTAGTCTGTTGTTTCAGTGAGGTACCACCAAACATCTTGACCAGGATGCCAGCCAATCCAAACTATCCTTTACAACATTAAAATGCCCACAAAGTGTTTCATGACTGGTAATTCTTATTATGTGACTCAATTCAATGTCTTTCTTTATTCAATCAGATATCTGTGGAAAGAGAGGTAAAGGAAAATGAGAAAAGCTTCATTGATCTGATCCACTGCATTGAAGAAGCTCAGAAGAACTTGTTTGAGAGGATCAGAGAACAAGAGAAGAGAGAAATAGAGAAGGCTGAAAGAGTCATGGAACAACTAGAGAAGGAGATTGAGGAGCTGAAGAAGAGAGACACTGAGCTGAAGGAGCTTTTTGACAACAAGGATCACGTCCACTTCATGCAGGTGAGGGAAGCTCCTTACAGGAAACCTAGTCAGATTGGGATGTGTGGGACCTGAGAACATTTAAAAAGAAATTCAAAAGATCTGAGGAGTTTTTACAACATGAGAAGGATAGGCCATTCAAACCAACACAAAATGTCTTTTCATATTCCCCTAAAATTGTCAAAATGTATAAAAGTCTCTGAGTCTCTGCTTTTCAAACATCTCTGTCATATCACCTCCTAATATTTCTATTCTAAAACTCATAAGATTCAAATCCTTCAAATCCCACAGTCCAGTCTCTCTTCCCTCGTCTTTCTTTGATGCTGTTTGTTCATTTCTCTAATATGGAGACCAGCACTGCACACAATATTCCTGAACTGGACTCACAAGTGTGTTCTTCATGTGATGGAGATTCTCTTCTTGATTTATACTTCACACATCATGGACACTATATAACTCAGCTTCTCACTAGCCTTCACTAATCTCTACTAGCTGAGGATGGTGATGAGTACACAAAGAGCCACAAGTCTTCATCACAAGTTACACTTTCTAGTGCAGACCTTCCATTGTGTAATTATACTGAGGAGCTCTCTTACTTCATGTATATTTGTTAACATTTAATTGAATTGATTTCACCTCAGAACTCTGAAAAGCCCAATGTCTTGCTCTCTTTGTCAAGTCAGTTCTTTGCCCACCTGGCTGCTGTCCCCTCAGTCCCCTTATCTACAGTCTGATTACTCTGCTCTTATGGTGTCCTGCATGAACAGCTTATTAAAAGTCAAGTCGATCTTTTATGTCTCACTACACTGAAATACTCTGTCATTAATAACCAATAAATGAATGAGAGGTGATCTCCACATTTCAATCCCAGTTGACTGCCATCATGTGTGGTGCTGACACATAACGTAGTTTACTGGTTTTTCTTCTGTCTCTCTGTTGTGTCATCCTTGATGTGAACCCTGTCTCCATCTGGGGCACGTATAAGAAACTGGAAGGAATAAAACAGACGTCATATGCATACTGCAATATTGAAGACCTTTGTACAGTATAGTCAGATGTGACAATTTCTGGGATATTGCCATGGTGATAGATACCAGCCAACAGTTAAATAAGCAGCATGAAAAGGAAAGAAATAAAGAGCAAAACAAAACACAAAGTTTACGGTGAACGTAACAAACACAAACTATCTAAGACCAGAGAGAAGATCGTCTCACTTGGGTATCGAGTCCTCTTTCTTTTTGGAAGTGGCCACCTTGAAGAATTTCCCAAAATAACTTTTCCTGAGCTGAGGTGGTACAGCAAGAAACGATCCATTAACACAGGAATCCCCACCAAACTTGTTTCCCTTGATTACCTTATTTTTCCCAACACACGTGAGGAAATTCGAATGGCCTTACCACCTCAACAAATTGCCCGCTGATAACCGCCAGTCGCATTTCTGTGACGTCTACTGACACACAGACCTAAATTGCCATTTCATATTAATTTTAGCAAACAAGAAACCTACACAGACAGTAACTCAACAGAAGTGTGTTTATTATTTCAGGTATGACTGAATGAATGTGAAACACACACAAACACACACTCATGCATGAAAACGTCTTGATATGGAAACACTACTGGACTTCATAGTCTGTTCACATTCAGCAACATGTCATTTGAATAATTTTTTTTATTCAGTTTGTAAAAAGGCGCTATATATGCACTCGACCCGACATAGATTGGACACAGAGGCACACGTAAAAAATAAATAAACTTTTATTATTCTTCAGCTGAAGGGCACGTCTTCCCCATGTCCCCCTAGCCACAACACAGTCCCCAAGGCACCAACACACCACTCACTTTCTTCTCCTCACACCACCATTCCTCCCAGGCAACCTTGTCCTCCTCCACCCGACTCTGGACGTTGAGTGGTTGAGTGGTTGTTGGCTCCTTTTATTGGGCATCTGGAAGTGCTCCAGGTGCTTGATTGCTGACATGCAGCTGCACATCCGGGTGTGGAGAAACTAGTGCCCAGAAGGGTCCAGCAGCTCCTGCTGCAGCACCCCCTGGCTGCGCCTGCAGAACCCAACAGGGCTGCACAAAACTCCTACCTCCATTAAGCCCTGGGGGAGTCCGAGGCACCACTGCAACCCAGGGAGGCAGCCATCTATTGTCCATGGGGAGATTTTGTGTCTCCCATGCTTGCTCCCCTGGTACATATGCAGCAGGGGTGTCCCGGCTGGGCATGGGCCTTGGCCATCCGTCACAGGTTTTATTCCTGAATAAAAGCACAACTGTTTCGTCATACCTTATGTGAAAGTGTTTATTTAACATTCCATGTCTTCTTTTTTAAAATTTTATTAAAATCCAGTAGCATTCCATACAAGCAAGTCAAGTTTAACAAAACAAAGTCCGAAACAAATCAACCTCCAGCCATGAGAAAGAGAGCTAGGCCAACAGAGTGAAATTTTAATAATAGTAAAAATAAATAAATAAATAGGATAAAAAAGAGGGGAGAGAATCCGCTTCCTTAATGCAAATGTTTATTCCAAAATGTTATTGATTAGATCCTGACAGGTTTTGAAAAAGTTTTATACAGACCCTCTACTTGAGAATTTAATTTTTTTCCAATTTCAAATAATATATAACATCAGTTACCTACTGACTTAGAACAGGAGTATTCGGAATCTTCCAGTTGAGCAGGATAAGTCTACATGCCAATAGTGACGTAAAGGCAATCACAGTTTGTTTGTCCTTCTCCACTTTAAGCCCCTCTGTGAGCCCACCAAACACAGCAGTTAGTGGGTTAGGAGGGATTGGGACACCAAGGCTGTCTGAAAGGCATTTAAAGATTTTTGTCCAAAATGATGTTAATATGATGCAGGCAAAACATGTGACCCAGTGAGGCTGGAGCTCGATTGCAACATTCTCAGGTTGGATTTTGGCGTGGAAACATTTTGGACAATTTTAAAAGAGAGAGATTTTTTCCAGTCATTAAAAGCTACGTATATTTGAGAAGGTGGAAAAAGATGGTTATCGTGCAGAGGTGCCACAGATAAAAGCTTCTCTATCTTAAAATGCTTTCTACATTGGTTCGTATTCTGAGTGAGTGAAGCACAATTGGGATGTTAGTAAATTGGTGATAACTTGCATTTATAGGGGCACAAAGCAAGGAATATAAAGAAGTACTGCAGGATTTTATTTCTATTGCTGACCATGCCTGTGTCTGTTTGTCTATTTGTGTCCATGTCCAGGTTTTTATAGCTTGTAAGTAGTACATATAGACAGCAAGTGTCAAAAGAGGTGTGTATTTGATTGATGACTTTAAGCCCTGCCCCCAAATATGATGGATGACATTAAGCCCCGCCCCAAAATATGATTTATGAAATTGGAAAATATGAAATATGAAATATATAAAAATATGATTTATGAAAATATGAAAATATAAATATATGGAAATATAAAAATATGAAAATATAATTTATGTAAATATGAAAATATAAAAGTATGAACTATACCCGCCCTGGGGTTGGACCGTCATACTTGATCATCTCTAAACCCCGCCTTTTAGGTTGGGTTTTTCATAAACCGGACACTTATCACTCCCCATTAACAATACTCACGCCCCCGAGTTACGCCTTTATCTCTCTATCCGCCTATAGGGTTAGGGAGAGGCATATCGCTCCACCCCTTCCCAACCCCGACTGTGGGAGGAAATGAAAGAGTTCTTGTATAAAATTCTACTCACTTAGTGAAAACGCTACGACACACAAAAGCAAACAGAATGGACGGTCTTGTGAACGCTCCTAAGAAACTGAAAGCCAACAGGGCCTTACGGGAGTTACGGGAACCACGCTTCAGCTCTGTCTGGTACGATTCTAACTGTGCTTTGTGCCGGGTAGAGGTAAAAAGAAATGCAGAGGGACAGCTCACGATCGCCGTTTCCAAGAAGGAGCCTATCCTACCCGAATATAACGATGCCGGTCACGAAGAGGAAGATAAAGAAAATGTGATAAAGGATCGAGTGAGTGAAATTAATTTTTCTATAAAAGACTGGAGTTTTTTTAAAGCTCTTATGCCAAATATTGATGAAGCTATTTATCAAGGAAAACTATCCGACCAGATGAAAAGAATTAAAAGAAAATTGGAGGAGGAGTTTAGCATGTTGAATAATTCATGCTCGGAGGAGGAGGAAGAAAACTGGGAGTCAACCGCCCCCTAAGTGAGTGGAGATAAATACAGAGGTCTTTTCCATAGTCTACATTAACCTAAAACCTTATCGAGATGTCTTCAACTAACTACCCTTCCGAAGCTGGTGCTAGCTGGGCCGGTCGTCTCCCTGTTCTCTCGGCCTCTGAGGTGGCAGAAGTCCTCAACATTTTGATGCGCTCCGAAGAACCAAGCTCCGGGGGTATGGAACATACGTCCGCCGCTGACTACCTGTTTTGGCCGGCTAACCTTCAAACCAACACCGCCTACTCTACTCCCGACGATGTGATCGACCCTAACCTACAGCCCGGCTACTCTGCGGCAGACCAGATGCTGACAGACAACGATGTGTTTTGGGCGGGTAACAACCAGCACCCTGCCGCTACGTACCTGATCAGGTCTGTTGGTCTACGGAACAGACAGCGGCAGTCAACGACCTGTTTTGGCCCGACGACATCGTACCTAACTCCGGGTACTCTGCTCCTAACAACTCACCTTCAGACCCACCGTCTTGGCCGGATCTTCTGATGCCCTCGAATGACCAGATCTATTGGCCCGAACCTCAGTTACCCGCTCCTGATGATATGTACTGGCTGGACAGTCTCCTGGAGAACCGTACAGGACCTGACTTTTTTGTCCCTGCTGAGGATACTCTGGGGAGCCTGACGGGCGCTGAGGAGATAGCCATGCAGACCATGCATCAAGAAGAGACTGTGGACGACTTGGTAGAGGCTCTGGCCTCTTGGAAGCCATCGTCCCAGGATTCTGATTATGAGGGCATGGACATTGAACAAACTGACGGGCTCTGGGTGAAACACTTCGAAAGACTCTGAAACTGATCAAGAGTTTGATTGCGGCTCTACTGGACATAATAGTCGATCGGGACCTAAAAAGCACCTGTCAAGGTTGTTTCATTGATCACCCCAGCCAGACGCAGCAGACTCTGTTTATCGTGTTGGTCGTTTTCAAGAGGTTCTGACTGTTTTCCGCAAACCGTGGCTCAGGAGCCTGGCCATAAAGACTCTGGGCTGCTTTAACATCTTTCCGCCTTTTCACAAGGTTCATTCATTTGTTCAAAATGCTGTAGATGAACTGGAAAATGAACATTCTATTAGCGAGGCTATTGTACAGGCCTTTCACAACATGGACGATCCATCTTACTCTAAAATACGTGAAATAGCCGATGCTTTCTCTAAAAGGCATTTTTCTGTACCAGACATGACCGATGCACCTTTGGGGTTTTACGGGGAGTATGATATAGAAAAATCAGACGAAGTGTCTGAACTCAATGTGCCTGTACTATGAAATGTTTTTAAATGTTTTTAATACTGCTGTTTTTGAAAATTACCAATAAATCCTCCTTTGATTTTTAAACCATTGACATTTTTCTTTCACCGTCGGATGGAGGGTTACTTGAAAAAGTTTATTATAGCCCGCAAATCCTGGTAGCTTTGGGGAAAAGACTCTTTGAAAAGAGCTCTTGAGGTTTCGGTCAGAAAAGTAATGACCAACAGGTGTCGGATTGGTTATCCGTCAATATGCTTATACAATTCACAAACCCGCTAGAAGGCATTTTAGGAGAAATAAGGTTTATGTATCCGATATAGACTCACAATGGCAGATGGATTTAGCGGACATGACAAATGTGACCGAGCATAATCTGGGTTATAAATATTTGTTAACATGTATCGACGTACTTTCTAAGTACGCGTGGGTACGACCCCTGAAGAACAAAACGGGTAAGGAAGTGACGAGACTTCCAAGACATTCTGAGCGCCAGAGCGTACTCCAAAGAAACTCCAGACCGATAAGGGGAAAGAGTTTTTCAACCGTGATTTTCAAAAGCTGTTAAAGAAGATCGGAATAAAACATTTCACCACTGGAAACGAATTAAAGGCCTCCGTGGTGGAGAGATTTAACCGGACATTAAAATCTAAAATGTGGAAATATTTCAGCGCTTATAACACGAGAACCTACATCGATAAATTGCCTGATTTAGTATACTCTTACAACAAAAGTTATCATCAAGCATAAAATGGCTCCTTCCGATGTAAACACGTTAAATTCTTGGAAAGTTTTCAAAATTTATACGTGCGCCAACCCCCCAGGCCCGCCATTGTTTAAGTTTAAAGTAGGAGACACGGTTAGGGTGTCTAAAACAAGACATCCTTTTGAGAAAGGTTATGAACAGACATTTTCAGATGAAATCTTTACCGTATCTGAACTTGTACCTAGGGCCCCGGGGGTGTACAAACTGAAAGACTACGACGGTGAAGAGATTGTAGGTTCCTTTTACGACCCCGAATTACAGAAAATTAAAGTCGGGTCCACAGACGTTTACAGGATCGAAAAAATACTGGCCAGGAAAGTTAAGAATAAAAAACGACTCATTTTAGTCAAATGGCTCGGCTGGCCAGAAAAATTTAACAGCTGGATACCGGAGAGCCAGGCCCAAGATGTTCAATAAAATCCACAGGGCTCCTAATCGACTCTTCATTCTCTAGCGGTATACGATGGAGCGCAAAAGTTTTTTTGTGACACTTCCGAGCAACGCTTCCTCAGACATTTTCTCTAACAACACCATTTCCAATTTCATGACGAAGCTTGCTAAACCCATAGAATTAGAAGGTTCTTGGGAAGTCGGTCTAGCAGAAGTTCAGTACCCACATACGTGGAATACCATAGACAAGCCAGATAATGAATTCTACGTTTCGGCCCCCGGTGTAAAAAAACATTACTACATTCCATGCGGCTATTACGAAGGTATTCACGACCTACTGTCTTTTATGAATTCGACAACCTTAAGCCTGCCCACTTTGACCGATGTTGCAGCTGGATTTGCCCTTCTGAGAACCCTGAAATTCAGTTATAATGCTGTGGAAGAAGAGTCTACGTGGTACCGGGTGAAAAGGATGAAACTATACACTTAAAAGGACAGCTGGGTCGAATATTAGGAGCGCATCCAGATCAGACTCGGGTTTAACTTATAAGGCTCCTTTCCCCCCGACATCAGGGCCGGCTTTTACACTTTGCGTGTATGGAGATATGGTATCTCATCAGAGAGTCGGAGACAGCTACGTACCCCTTTTGAGGTGTGTTCATATAGAGGATCAGGCGAATAAAATTACAACCATCACATATGACAAACCGCATTATACCGGTCAGCAAGAATCATTTTGACACTGTGACTATTGAAATAAAGACGGACCAGAACAAAAACGTGCCATTTCAGTTTGGTAAGGTGATAGTGAAGTTGCATTTCAGCACCGTCAGACATTGTATGCACGACTGATACAATGAGGTCTTACCAGGACCCGACACCTTACATCCAATATTATCAGACCCAAGCGGGTAACGGCTTACCGGGATTCTCTGGATCCCCTGTAATGTATGGTGGGGGGATTGGAGGTATATTTCGAGGACTGTTTAGAAGAGCTTTACCTCTCCTGAAAAAAGGCTTTGACATCGCAAAACCACATATCAAATCCGGCTAAAAATATTGTAAAAGATGTGATCACCGGGCTATATCCAGTGCTGCAGGTGGAGTCCTAGAAAACAGGAGGGAGCGGGCTTGATGGTCATGAGAAAGACAAAACGCAAGAGACCACCGGGGTCGCGTCAGCCCCCGACAGCTAAAAAGGCTAGCGCACTATTTTTGCAGCATTCTCTAAACGTCGTCAGAAGAGGAACAAGAGTAAAGCAAGCAAAAGAAGA
The DNA here is from genome assembly GCF_016835505.1 of Polypterus senegalus. NCBI lineage: Eukaryota > Metazoa > Chordata > Cladistia > Polypteriformes > Polypteridae > Polypterus > Polypterus senegalus. The sequence continues at coordinate 3,246,758 of NC_053155.1, read as the reverse complement.
GAGACATTTTTAAGAAAAGATGGCTTTCGTACACAGAATGTCGAAGAGTGTGTCAAATCTGAACTGGATCTGTTTACGGTGCCTTTCACTCAACGAGTGTAGATAAAAGTATATACGTTGAAGTCCCACCACTCTCAGCCCTCTCTGAAGTAGCCCCGCTAGAATTTCTCATAGCCGGAAATGGGGAAGATTACCTGGATTTGAATAACACTCTTCTACACCTAAGGGGAAAGATAGTGAATGCTGACGGACTAACATACCTGCCGGGCAAAGGTCGGATTTGTCAACTACCCTATAGCCAGTTTGTTTTCCCAAGTTGATGTCACCCTCGGAGACCGCCTAATATCCCAGAGTTCAAATTGTTATCCTTACCGAGCTGTCTTAGAAGGCCTGCTAAATTACAGCCAAGAGACTCTTCATTCTCAGTTTGCTACAGGACTTTTTTACAAAGATACACTTAACAAATTGGAAAAGACAGACCCGACGGAGAAAACATCGGTTTTAAAACAGAAGCGCCTATACAGCCGGTAGCAGGACTGTTGAACTTCTGGGGCACATACATACAGATCTCTTTTCCAGGAAAAACTACTATTGAACGGTCTAGACGTGAAGATTAAAATGGTTCGAACAAAGATGAATTCTGCTTAATGTCCGGTGATGCGAGCGTTACAGAGTAATCATAACATCGGCCTCCCTGTTTGTAAAAAAAGTAAAAGTTTCACCGGCCGTGAAATTAGGACACGCTCATGCCCTTACCTCAGCCAATGCTAAATACCCTGTGGAAAGGGTGAATATGAAAGTATTCAGTATGCCCGGGATCCGAGTATGCAATCAAGAAAACCTGTTTCTGGGCCAACTACCAAAGTATGTGGTGATTGGCATGGTAGATAATGAGGCCTTTTCGGGTCTTATACACGGAACCCGTTCAATTTCAAACACAATGATGTAGAGTTCCTGGCTCTGTACATGGACGGTGAACAGATTCCTGCCAAACCCTTTCAACCAGACTTTGTAAGCGGCAATAGTGCCAGAGAATATTATAACCTGGTATTGGCCACTGGTAAGCATTTGAAGGATCAAGCTCTGGCTATCAGCCGTTCAGAGTTCTCGCAAGGATATACTCTTTTCGCTTTTGATCTAACCCCCGATCAAGAATGCGATCATTTTCATTAGTTAAAACTGGAAACATGAAATTTGAATTACGCTTCCGCGTCCCTCTCCCTCGGACCGTCAATCTAATAGTATATGCGGTCTTGACAACATCATTGAAATCAACCAGAGACGTAATGTTCTGTATGACTACTAATAAACACCATGAATACAAAACAATTAACAGAACTACTGTCCCAAGACCCCTACACGAAAGATATTTCCGCGGTGTGTTGGCGTGTGATCAACTACGGAAAAAATAACGGCTTGCCGCCATGTTTGTAGTGAATACTCACCGTCAAACCCAACCCGGAGAACACTGGCTGGGGATTTACCTCACAGAAGACGGAAAGGGGGGAGTTTTTGATTCCTATGGAAATCCCGGACTTTATCTACTTCCGAAAGACATTTACCATTTCTTAAGCAAAAACTGTAAACAAATCATTTACAATAACCGACAGCTTCAAAGTTGGTTCTCGGACAAATGCGGTCATCACTGCCTCTTCTATCTGCATCAGAGAGGAAAAGGTCTCCGTACACCTCTGTAATAAAAAGTATTCTGAGGACGTGAACAGTAATGACTCTATGGTCTCTAAATTTGTTCGTTCCTGGCTTCCTTCACGGGACTCTGTTTTATCAGTACCCTTGCATGCAAAGATCAGAGACCTATAAATATTTCAATAGACGGTTAAAGGATGACGACACTCTGTAATGATATAAAATTGTATTTAATAAACAAATAATTTTACAAATTAATAAGCAATCCATTCCAGTCTTTTTTTTCTCGGTTTCAGTCGGTAGGGGCTAACTTCTGTTTGATGAGCAGGAGGGGCGGCGGGTGGTTTAAAACTTTCAAGGAGTTCTCTCGTTTCATCATTAGGTACGACAGAAAATGGAATGTTCAAACCGCCATGGCGTTTACAAATTCCTTCCACCCCCGCGGTCTCCTATGTTCAGGTATTGTATGAGAAGCGGTCAGATTACGGACCAAATCCACCATGTTGGATCCGACCAAAGGTTTACCTTCTAACAACAGCTCTCCACGATTATTCCAGAAGGCGTAATGGGGATTAACGGACATTTTATGTAAAACAAATTCAATATTTTTCTTTGATTTTACAGGCGCGCTTCTCAAAACCTCTTGCCAAACCTTGTCCTCAGACACCTTGACTGTTCCGGGGCCCCCCTCGCCACTTTCTTCTTTTGGTAATACGAGCGTCAGACTGCCAGCTTCTTTATCGGCCTTTTAACTAGAGTCAGATATCTCTGCAAGATGGAAGTGTAAAGCTTCACCTTCGTCAGCCCCTATATCACAGCGTTGCAGGATGTTTCTCATTTCTTTGTCCAGTTCAGTTCCGTGGCACTCAAGAGTTCGTTCGGGGTAGCACTCTTTTGCTGAAAAAGAGACATTTGTTGCTGCGGGACCAAATACATTTTTTGAGCGTATTCCATGTTTATGCTCTAGAAGCTAGTAAACTGGATATGAATGGCACGGCACGCTTAAAAGAGCCCCCAAAAAGCCTCCTTTCTGGTTCAGAATAGCTTTCTTCTTTTTTAAGGTTAGTTTTTTGTCACTTATTTTTCGGACAGATGTTTTATGCTTCTTGAGTCGCTTAAACTGTTTGGGGGAAAGAGGTATATTACCTTTTAAAGTATTACAGGCTATCTCGGACAAAGCATTAATTAAATCGTCAGAAGAGGCGTTGATAAGATTTTTACGGCGCGACAAGAGCAACGGAGTAAGACCTTGAGAGGCTTTAAGTTTCTGCTTATTCTGGCCGACATGCTGACGGAATATGTAACTTTGACTCAGAACACCTTCTTTTATCTTTTCACGGTGTACACGACAGGCCAGTCGGGCGGGAACAGACCTGTTCTTAATCGCAGTTCGTTGGGGGTCTGCGCCTTTAAATCCACTAAGAGATAGCCGTACGGTAGTTTTGTAGCATCTTCGAAAGCCTCCAAAAAGAACTTAACAGCCTCGGATACATTTGACGGGCCAAGGTAGTAATCTGCAATTTGTCCCTGGGGTTTTTAAAAAGAGTAATATAAGATTAATCGTTCGGCTTTTCTTTCCTTGAAAGAATAAATTTTGAACCAAGTAAATGATAGACAGATTCCGATGATGAGTATATTTTGTGAAAGCTTTTTCTATTTCCTGGCTTTCGCTAGCCCTTCCATCAGATCATCTATAATGACCAAATTTATTTTCTCAGGAGGGAGAAGTTCGTCGTCGCATAAAGACTTTGGGAGCCCCTCAATAAATTTTAATTGCTGAAATTTAGCCGACAGCTCGTCGTACATTTTCTGCCAACAACTATAAAACCAAACGATATTTTGAAAAGGGTGAGACACAACGTGATTCGAATGTTCCAATAATTTTTTCACATAATAGGATTTACCGGAACAAGAGGGTCCAGAGATAATTTTAGCGAAGGGGTGTTGAAGGCGGGTCAAAATCTCTTTTAGTAGCCATAAGGTCTTGTGTTGTAATCTTTTAGGAGAACCCTCTTGTTATACACCACTCTGAATTTCTTCCTGAGTGGTCTGTTTTCTAAAGTGAAAAGTTTTTTTTTTCGATGGATCTGCTTACCGTGAACCAGTAACTCTTGAGTAGGGGCTTCATGAGACGTCACAAAATTCTGAACTAGATTGGTTAGTGACTCGAGGTTTATAATTTTACCGGTTTCGTGATTGATGGTGATACCTTTTACCTTCATACATGTTTTGCCTTGTGCCGTTTTATACCCGTGAAGTCTTTGGACCGCCTGAAGCAAATTCAGTAATATAATCACCAGGATTTAACTCACTGGTGAGCTCTCCTAAATAGTCACCCAGAGGAGGATTGTACTGACCAGGCTGAGAAGTAAAAATGACCGAGTCGGTATCGTGGTACAACACCCTTTCTCCCAGACTGTCCAGTAAATCGTACAACTCTAACCGTGCATAGGCCGTGGTGAAAGCAGCAATGACAACATTAACGCTACCAGGTAGGGTATACTTTTCATCGGTGTACTTCCATTGTATTTGAGCAATCTCATCACTGATAAATTCAAAATAAGAAACATTATACTGTTTGGAGAAAATGTATTGCAAGAATTGCTCACCGTCCTTGACTAAGCTAGTAGTGAGATGGAGAGGTTTTGCCCAAATTTACCCCAAAGAGAATTTAAAACAACTTTGAAATCTGCCTCTTGGCTGGATTTCTGGCGATGTTATGGTCCAATCGTACACCTTCCTTCTGATAATAATCTAAAATATAACGGTATGGAAGCTTCATCCGTACACCAGGCAGGATAACCCGAGGCCTCCTGCTTGCCTTTTAGATGAAGCTTGATATAATCTGAGAATAACTCAGAAGTACGTTCGGGGTAATGCCAAATCTCGTATACTTTTGAAACTTTATACCCTTTGTCAATGGCCTTTGCTATTTCCACACTGCACCAAGTACCGGTTAAAGCTCTCTCATCCTCTGTGTGACGACAGTCCACAATCTGAGCTTCTGTCTCCGCACAGGTGTGACAGAGGGTGAACATTAATTTCCCACAAAACCTGAGAGGCAGGACTGGAAAATTGAGACCACGTGGAGGCTGAATGGTGGCTTTAATTAATCCAAAATGCTGCCTGAGATCGCCAAACTGCTGAAAAATGATAGTGGGGTGACCAACCAGGTACATTTTTGTTTTATTCACAAACGGGTACAAGCTAGTGAAATCATAATAGTGAATCTGTTCGGCCCCACGCCTTGTGGTACAATTTTATGGCGTTGGTACGTCCATGAACAAAGAGTCCCTGGGTTGTATACGTTGAGGGAAATCACAGTGTTTTAAGAAACTTTGTAGCCTGAGGTCTTGTTTTTTCATACTCTCCCAAGAATGCTCCCAGAGCACGCACATCTAGATTAAATTTTGTCCTAAGTATTTCCAATTTTCTCATAAACTTTTGATACATAGCCGCACAAGTCATACCGGTTAAAGGATGGGTACTGTTTAAATCATAACATTCGGGACAGCCGTGATAAAAACAACCAGCAAATTCAAAGGCGTCGGAACACCTTTAACTACGGCATAGCCGTCAAGATAAAAGGAACCCTTCTTTACTTCCCCAAGGTTTAGAGCGTGTTGTATGTTCAATTTTTCTGTTTCACAGAGATGCAATAACCATTGAATAGAGGCGTTCGAATAGTTTTTCTGACTACTACTGTAATGGTCAGAAGGAATTATACCTACAGACTTTGGAGGCATGCAGTTTTGCCTGTACATGGCCATACATAGAGATGCCAGGGTCATGCATTGAAACGGGTCAATGTTGCCAATTTTGATGACCTCGTCTCTGAATTTAATGCACGCTGTTCTAAGAATTTCACGTCATTTTACAATAAAAGCCATCTCCTCTTTAAAATTAAAAACCATGCTTGACCCCGTCGTACCAGGTAAAAAATTCTTCCTTTTCTTTGGTCATCATGCTCTGAACACCGTAGCATTCAGGTTTTGGGTAGGGGCCGATATAATTCTGATTTTCAGCCGTATTGAAGAAATGGGGGAAATAACCTTTTGCAGCTTCAAACCCCATGGCTTTAGGCATGGCACTCAATTTCATTGTTAAAAAATTCAAAGAATCTATAAAACGTAATTCAGCTTATTTCCTTGAGTAGTAACACTAGGGTTCACACCATTTTCAAGCAGATACTTCATTAAAAAGTACCCATCGTAACCTTTTGAATTGTGAGCTATGAAGGTATAGCCATGATACTTGGGGCGGTATCTGGCAAAGAACTGTTGTACACAATCTTCACCCGCCCAGAACCAGGATTTACCCTGTAAGGACTTACAGTATATGTAATTAGGAATGTGCACCCCCTTTTCTTGCCGACTTTCAAAATCATAAAACACGATTTTTCACAACGATCCTCAGACTTCAAGGTTTCTATAAAGCACTGATGGTTTTCCGCATCATTTTCAATTTTTTTTTACAAACACGGCATTCTTTGGGCCGACATTTATGGGGTTTTGAGGCGGCATTCACTGTGTAAGTTTTGTAACACAGGGGACACATTTTTGCAGTGTCACAGGCCGCTTCCATATCGTTGGTCTTGTCGTTAAATTTAGGAATCGTATGCTGAATAAAACAAAATTGGGACCGACAGTAACGGTTGCAATCACCACACTTGACAAGTTCTTCAGGGATCGGACGGCAGTCGGGGAGAAACACACGCTGCAATGGCCTTCACAACGATGGCTAAGGATGGAGTGGTAGCTTGTGTAACAGTAATCACACAAGTATTTAACCCCCAGAAACCCCTTTAAATTCAAAATACCATAGTAATGGTTGTCGTGTAAAAACATAAAATAGGTTTTGGGGTTTCTACCTCGGGAGCTTTCAAATTTTAAAAATTTATCATTTCTTAGACACCTGTACCAGACAACAATTTTAATACCCAGCAAGTTTTCAAATTTATGCAAATCCGCAAAGGACACTTTTTCATGCTCAGATAATCCAGCCCTGCTCTGAAGTTTATACGCCACATGCATAACTGGGGCTTTGCCTGTACCGGTCTTCCATTAGGCTAAGCAGACAAAAGGCAAAACAGAGCTGATTCCGTAATTATAAGAAATAATTAAATGCTTCATTTTCTTTCTAACTATTTCATGGTTGAGTAGAGATGATACCTTATGCGCCATGAGCCCCACTAGGTGACCGAACAATCTGAGTGACTAGCATCAGAGACTCATCAGCCAACACACTCGCATGACTCTGAAGAAGATTCTCTATCTGCTGAAGAAAACCGTCTACATTAATATTAGAGCCAGTCAACTGTATAAAAACGATGATAGGTAATGAATCGCCACACAATTCTAGCTGTACGACATCTTGCGGGTTTAAAGTTCCTGAAAACTATCCAGAATTCTTTGCAAGGTCTCATGAATACTGTTAAACACCTCCTCGTAAGACTCTAATTCATAGGTATCTGCGAAATTTAAGGGGTGTCTTATTTCAGTGTTGTTAAAAGCAGGTCTGTCGATCTGCTGAAAAATGTCCGGACCGTCATTACTAGAGACAGCAGAGGGCCCGGCCACGCCTAAAGTAGACGAGGGTGAAGGTTTAGATACCACAGAACCACCGGACATGACTGGCGCGATTGAAGAGGTTGAAGGGGTAGCTGCAAACGGCTGTGTAATAGGGACTGAGGAAGCAGTGACTGGAACAGGGGGCAAGACTGAAGCAAGGGGAGTTACTGGAACAGAGGGGGTACAGGGGCCTACTAAAATAGAGGGAGCAGAAGTAGGAGCTACAGGGCCTGAAACAGAGGAGACAGAGATTGCGGAGGCAGAGGAGACAGGGACTGGGACAGAGGGGTATCTAAAGTAGACGGTTTGGACCCAGAGGGGCTAGCTGAAATAAACGACACTGAAGCAGAGTGCCCCGAAGGGGGCATGACTGGAGCAGAGAGCCCAGAAGTGGAAGCTACAGGGACAGAAACAGATGTAGCCAGGGGAGTAACCGAGACTGATGTGGCCATACTGTGAGAGGGGGCAGCATTTACAGAACCCGACATGTTTGTTAAACCATGACCCGTTTGAGCATTCACATTTTCGTTCAAAGACCGCTGAACCCTTTCTAACAAGTTATTTAATGTCTGCATTTCATCTGAGGTGGCTACTGGACGTAGGGCTTCTAAAAGGCTGTCAAGCTGGTCAAAGTCGATGGTCAAAGTCTTCTTAATGGCTGTGCAAGAAAGATAAAGACGCATGTCGTGAACTTATAACATAGAGGCGGAGTGAAAATTGTTTTTAGTTATGGCTGTGCCGTGAGCTTAGTTTGGTTTGAGGTGGCTGGGGGTGAACATCATTTTAGTTATGGCTGTGCAGGAAAGATACGTGCTTATCAAATAAAGACGCTTGTCGTGAACTTATAACTTAGAGGGGGAGTGAAAATCGTTTTTAGTTATGGCTGTGTCGTGATCTTATAACTTAGTTTGAGGGGGCTGCGGTGAATATTTCAGTTATGGCTGTGTAGGAAAGACTCTTGTTGTGAACTTATAACTTAGAGGGGGAGTGAAAATTGTTTTTAGTTATGGCTGTGCCGTGAGCTTAGTTTGGTTTGAGGTGGCTGGGGGTGAACATCATTTTAGTTATGGCTGTGCAGGAAAGATACGTGCTTATCAAATAAAGACGCTTGTCGTGAACTTATAACTTAGAGCAGAGAGTCCATATCATTTTTAGAAAATTGTATATTGATTTTCTTGTATGGGGGTTTTTAGTGGTGCGTGTTTTTCTTTGTCCTGACTACGTTGTGGTTGTCAGCTTGTTGAAGTAAGAAGGAAAGTGAATATAAACCATTTATTAGTTCTTTTATTTGATAATTTACTACCATTTGCCCATCTGGGAAGGGATATTACAGCATATTTATTTTCTTACTATTAGTTTATAACTTAGAGCGGTTGTGTGAATATTTTATAGCGTTTTTGTAGTCGCATTATATCGTGGCTTTTACACTGGGATAAGTGTATATTTAATTTTATAATATTAGTTTTGAATCTAGTGCTTATAAAATGTGGCCATGAGTTTATACCTTAGCGTGGGTCTGTGGCATGGCTCTACCTAAGTTTCAATTTTATTACTGAGCAGCAAATATACAAGAGTAGTACATATAGACAGCAAGTGTCAAAAGAGGTGTGAATTTGATTGATGACTTTAAGCCCCGCCCCAAATATGATGGATGACATTAAGCCCCGCCCCAAAATATGATTTATGAAATATCAAAATATGAATATAAAAATATGATTTATGAAAATATAAAATATGAAAATATAATTTATGTAAATATGAAACTATAAAAGTATGAAAATGTATTTATAAGCTATAAACCTCCTCTCCACACTACTCATATACAATAACCAATAATAAACAATAATCAATAACCAATCCTCCAGCTCCCAGACACGTTGCCACCCTTCCACCCAGCTCAGCTCGCCGTTTGGGATCTCCCACAGTCCTTTTATAGTCCTTGACCCGGAAGTGTTTCTCTCTCTGTCCATGTGACTGTTAACACTTCCAGGTCAGATAAAAACTCCCTTTCTTCATCTGGAAGTACGCCATTCCTTCTGTCGCTGTGACTAAGACGTACTTCCGGGTTATAGTGTACATAAGACTCTCTGGGTCTCCCTGTAGCGTCCTCTGTTATCCAGCAGGGCTGTAAAGGAAAACTCCACTGTTCATGATTCCCTGCTGGTGTTCGGGGTAACTTTATGCTGCAGGGAGAGCTCCACCTGGCGGCCTGGGGGTATTGGCCGGGATGAACGAATGGCGATACATCACATGATGCATATTGGAATGTTTTAAAATAGAAAAAAAAACTCAGGAAGGATATTCATCTAACTTTAGACAATGTTAATTCTTCCAGCTAAAGTGAGATGAAGGGTTGACCATCTATGCAAGTTTTGCTTAATTTTTTCCATGCAGGCAGTGAAATTTTGTGAGGGATTTTGATTTGTGAGGGATTACTGTAAACGGCTTTTCGAGTTGAATCTTGCTGCGATTGAAGCAGATAGGAAAAGTGAAAAGATGAAAGCGTCTGTGCTTCTACATGTAACTGGCGAACAGGCGCTAGAGGTGTATAACAATTTTCAGTTTGAAGAAGATGGAGACAATATGAAATTGAACAAAATAGCTGAAAAATCGAAGCGTATTGCAACCCAAAGCACAATGTGACGTTTGAGCGGCACAAGTTTTTTATATGTTTCCAGAAAGGCGGCAAAACAATAGACCATTATGTGACGGAATTTCATAATAGGAGCAAGACTTGTGAATTTGCAGGGCTAACAGACTCACTGGTAAAAGATAGGATTGTGTGTGGGATTCCAGATAATGCTCTCAGAGAGAGATTGCTACGAGAGCAAGATCTTGACCTGGATAAAGCCATAGCTTTGTGTAGAGCAGCAGAGACAGTTAAAACACAAGCTAAAGAACTTGTTAGTGATGGTACCTGCTCCATGGATGCATTAAAAAAGCGAGACGTACATGAATCAAAGAAAAAGAGCACACATGTGGAAAAAGACAGAGGCAATTAAAAATAAAAATGAGTCAGGAAGTGATCAGAAGCAGATGATGTGGTATGCAGCATCTGCCAAGAAAATGGCCAGCATATGGAAAGACTTGCAACAAATGCAACAAAACAATCATTTTGCGCGGTGCTGTAAGAGTCAAAGCAATCCACACAGAAAAGTTGATACAGTCCAAGAAAATAAGGAGGCAGAATTTTATGCTGATGCACTATCAGGGAAAACAGAACAGAAAAGTGAATTGACACTCCCATTAAATGTGAATGAGAAATATATTAAATTTAAACTATATACAGGACTTCAAAAGCTTAAACCCCAAACCAAAGCTGTTTCTAACAAAAGTGAAAGTGACAGCATATGGAGGTGCAGACATACCAGTGAAAGGAAAGTGCAGTGCTAAAGTGACATACAAAAATAGAGAGTACACTCTATCCTTTATGGTGGTGCAAAAAGATTTGAAGGCAATTTTGGGCTTGTCAGCATGTGAAAGACTGAACCTAGTAAAACGTGTTCTGGCTATAGGAGACTGAGAAGAAACAGACTATAAAGAGCTGATGGAAGAATATAGTGACTTGTCCCAAGGACTAGGTTGTTTGCCAGGAGAACACACAATACAGATCGATAAAAACATGTCACCAGCTGTTCATCCATTTAGAAAAGAGCCATTTGCTCTCCAGAATCAAATGAAAGCAGAGTTGGACAGAATGGAAAAACTGAATGTGATAAAGAAGATAGATGAACCAACTGAGTGGGTGAATTATTTAGTTATTGTGGACAAAAAGAATGGAAACCTGAGGATATGCCTAGACCCAAGAGACTTGAATCGAGCAATTAAAAGGGAGCACTTCAAATTACCAACACGAGAAGAAATAATGTCACAGTTCGCAAATGCCAGATACTTCAGCAAGCTGGATGCATCCTCTGGATTCTGGCAGTTGAAATTGGATGAACGAAGTTCAAAATTGTGTACATTTAACCCCCTATGGCAGATACAGATTCCTCAGATTGCCATTTGGCGTTGCCTCAGCACCTGGGGTGTACCATAAAACAGTACACATGATTTATGAGCACCTGGATGGTGTAGACACATCTATGGATGACATAATTATATGGGGAAACTCAAAGAAAGAACATGATTGCAGACTGAGAAAGGTTTTAGAAGCAACAAGAAAAGCAAATTTGAAATTGAACAAAGGGAAGTGCCAAATTGGAGTAAGTGAATTAAAATTTGTTGGAGACATTATTAGCAAGGAAGGCATTAAGCCTGACCCAAAAAAGATTTCAGCTATAGTAAATACAGTATGCCCAGGCCACAGTGTAAGAAAGATGTTCAGAGGTTTAATGGAATGGTAAATTATGTGGGCAAGTTCATACCTAACCTGTCAGAGAAGATAGCGCCACTCCGAAGATTAATAGAAAAGAATACAGAATGGGAATGGAATCATGAACAAGAGAATGCGTGGAATCATATCATAAAAAAGCAACTAACAGAAGAACCAGTACTTAAGTTTTATGATCCCTTAAGGCAAATTAAGATCTCATCAGATGCATCACAGAATGGACTTGGGGCAGTTCTTTTGCAAAAATATGGTGATAATTGGTAACCGGTGGCATATGCATCTAGATCCATGACAGATCCTGAAACACGTTATGCACAAATTGAAAAAGAGTTGCTTAGCATATCCTATGCTTATGACAGATTCCATCAGTTTGTGTCAGGACAGGAAATTGTTGTAGAGACAGATCATAAACCATTACTTTCATTATTCCAAAAGCCACTCCAAGACTGTCCTCTGAGAATTCAAAGAATGATGATTAAGTTGCAACACTATACTCTGAAGGTGATATATATACCAGGGAAAATGATGTACACAGCTGACACTCTTTCCCGAGCAGTTGACCCAAAGGTATCTTTGAGCTCTAAAACAGAAGTATATGTTAAAGCATATATTGATATGATCACAGAATCAGTACCAGTTTCAGATGCAAAGATGGATGTCATACGAACTGAGACGAATAAAGATGTAACCTTAAACAAATTGAAACAGATAATACTGAATGGATGACCATATGAGAAACAGAACTGTTCACCAGACATAACAAAATATTGGAGCTATATAGCTGAATTAACAGTAGTTGATGATATGATCTTTAACACTAGAATTACCAGAGCCTACGAAAAAACTTGTAATTCCGTCCCACCTTAAACTGCTTCTTAAATCCCTTCACACCTCTCCGCCAGCGTCCTTTGTCTTCTAAATGTGCTGATAGAGAAGCTTGGAGCAGCCGGCTATTCCATCCCCCCACCAATTTAGAACGTACACAACAAACTTCAGCCTTGATTGAGTATCTGGGAGTGAAGTGGAGTTTTAGAGTGGAAATAATAGATCGTTATTTGGAACACACGCATTTCATGTCTGTTCCGTTTCTACAGTAATCTGTGTCAACACATTGTTAAAACAGAAATGTTTTTTATATTCTAGTAGTAGATGACAAAATGTAGGCATAAACTATATAATGTATGAAGCCTGAAGTCCAAATAGCAAAGAAACATTTTCACAAGAATAACACAATTGCGCTTTTATTCAAAATATAACTGCAGAAACAAAAGCCTTAACATGCGACATTGACAGCAGTTTATTGTAACTGCTTCCGTGGTTCAATAGACTCAGCCCCCACTTGGGAATCAAGAGGTCACGAGTTCGATCCTGCGCCCCTCCGTTTTGAGAAGTAAACTGCTCTTAGTCTTACTGTTTTAGAATAAAAGCATACATTTGATTTCAGTCTGTAACAGCCGGTGCAATTTATGATCCTTGTAAAGGTTAGCTTTTTTTTTTATTCACTTTTCATTCTCTCAGTCCCGTTCAGAATCAATCCATACAACCCCATCTGACACGGCTGTGTTCACTAAAGGCGCTATAGCTCTGCAGTGTACCACGATGCATACTAACGTAACCCCCCCCCACCCCGGGTTCTGACACACAAACGCTGGCGAAGCCGCCTTCTTCGTATCTCACCGTCACTTGCTTTTCTTTTATTCAGTTTTATTGAGTGTTCCTGCCAGTCCCGCATGTTGCTGTATGCTGTTTCTTTTGTACTCCAGGACATGCAGAGGAAAGAATGGTAAAGACCAGTAACTTCGGCGCTATATGCAATCATCAGACACTCCCCATCTGCCCGTGTCGTTCAAACACAGGAACATATATTGGTGTAAAAGTATAACAAAAGTGCACTTTTATTCAAGTGCACTTTTTCCATCGCCTTTTCCTGTAAGAAGCAATGTACACACTTCTCTCTATGCTGTGGTTTCTATTACACACCTGAAAGAAAGAGACAATATATGTGAAAATATAATCGCACTAATGCAATATTATTTGAAAACGAACAGCGTCAGATCGGGTGTGAATTTATGCAGGAACTGGAAATTCTCTGATGCGGGACCTTCCCCCAGGGAAGAAAGTACAGTGTCAGGTGCTCATTCAGTGTAATAGAAACCATAGCACAGAGAGGTGTGTACACGGCAACAAGTACACGTGTCGTAAATGTAGGAAGGACGGTCCTTGGGTGTGTGGGAACTGTTAATATTTGAATGTGATGATTTTATATAGCATGGAATGAAAATCAGCACTTCTTAGCATTGCACCATGCAAGCTGTCGTATCAATCGCCTACTGTAACTTGCTTTCTTTTTCTTCGGTTATACAGGTAGTTTTGAATAAAAGTGCACTTGTTTTGTTTGCGAAATGAAGTGTCTGCGTGCACTTTTCGTGGCATTACATGTGTATTTTTTGAGCATGCCCGTTTGAGCAGTATAAAAGTATTGAAAAGTATAACAAAACAACGGGCAGATGGGGAGTGTCTGATGATTGCATATAGCGCCGAAGTTACTGCTCTTTACCATTCTCTCCTCTGCGTGCCCTGGAGTACAAAAGAAACAGAATACAGATGCGCTATAGCTCTGCGTTGTACCACGATGCATACTAACGCACCAAAAAAGGGTTCTGACACACAGACGCTGGCGAAGCTGCCTTCTTCAGTATCTCACCGTCACTTGATTTTCTTTTTATTCAGTTTTATTGAGTGTTCCTGCCAGTCCCGCATGTTGCTGTATGCTGGATATTTTCACATGTATTGTCTCTTTCTTTCAGGTGTGTAATAGAAACCACAGCATAGAGAGAAGTGTGTACATTGCTTCTTACAGGAAAAGGCGATGGAAAAAGTGCACTTGAATAAAAGTGCACTTTTGTTATACTTTTACACCAATATATGTTCCTGTGTTTGAGCGACATGGGCAGATGGGGAGTGTCTGATGATTGCATATAGCGCCGAAGTTACTGCTCTTTACCATTTTCTCCTCTGCATGTCCTGGAGTGCAAAAGAAAAAGCGTACAGCAACAGGCGGGGACTGGCAGGAACACTCAATAAAACTGAATAAAAGAAAAGCAAGAGACGGTGAGATACGAAGAAGGCAGCTTCGCCAGCGCTTGTGCGTCAGAACCGGGGCGTTAGTATGCATCGTGGTACACTGCAGAGCTATAGCGCCTTTAGTGAAAACAGCCGTGTCAGATGGGGTTGTATGGATTGATTCTGACTGAGAGAATGAAAAGTGAATAAAAAAAAAAGCTAACCTTTACAAGGATCATAAATTGCACCGGCTGTTACAGACTGAAATCAAATGTATGCTTTTATTTTAAAACAGTAAGACTAAGAGCAGTTTACTTCTCAAAATGGAGGGGCGCAGGTTCGAACTCGTGACCTTTTGATTCCCAAGCGTGGGCTGAGTCTATTGAACCACGGAGGCAGTTACAATAAACTGCTGTCAATGTCACATGTTAAGGCGGCTTTTTGTTTCTGCAGTTATATTTTGAATAAAAGCAATTGTGTTATTCTTGTGAAAATGTTTCTTTGCTATTTGGACTTCAGGCTTCATACATTATATAGTTTATGCCTACATTTTGTCATCTACTACTAGAATATAAAAAACGTTTCTGTTTTAACAATGTGTTGACACAGATTACTGTAGAAACTGAACAGACATGAAATGCGTGTGTTCCAAATAACGATCTATTATTTCCACTCTAAAACTCCACTTCACTCCCAGATACTCAATCAAGGCGTGAGCTGAGAGAAGTTTGTGCACGTTCTAAATTGGTGGGGGATGGAATAGCCGGCTGCTCCAAGCTTCTCTTTATCAGCACATTTAGAAGACAAAGGGCGCTGGCGGAGAGGTGTGAAGGGATTTAAGAAGCAGTTTAAGGTGGGACGGAATTACGAGTTTTTTCGTAGGCTCTGGTAATTCTAGTGTTAAAGGAAGTAAAATAGTTATACCAAAGAGCTTGAGAAAAGAAATGTTGAAAAAGATTTACGAAGGACATCTGGGTATTGAGAAATGTAAAAAGAGAGCACACGAAACAATGTATTGTGACACGTGTCAGAGGTATCAAGTACATAACCCAGCAGAACCACTGAAACCACATGGTACACCAGCAAGACCATATCAGAAGGTAGGAGTTGATCTTTTTGCATGTAATGGAGCAGATTATCTAGTTGTGACAGACTATTATTATCTTTACCCTGAAGTATGCAAACTGAGCAGTACCACTGCAGATGCTGTGATAACATGCATGAAGTCCATATTCTCAAGACATGGCATACCAAATGAGGTGTTTAGTGATAATGGACCACAGTTTGCTAATGAGAAGTTTAAAACATTCTACAAAGATTGGGATATTATTCATGATACTTCAAGCCCACATTTTCCTCAGCCAAATGGACTGGTTGAGAAGTCAGTGCAAATAGTGAAGCGGCTGATGCAGAAGGCCAAAGATACTGTAGTGGAGGTGATTTCTACAAGGGTCTTCTTGCATATCGTGCAACACCCCTAGATGTTAACACTAAATGTTAACTGAAGTTGTCTTATTTTATGGGCAGAAGATTAAGAACAAATTTACCCATTGATGAGAACCTGTTAAGAACAAAAGAAGGGGAGAAAGTGAAAAAGTACAAGGAACAACAGAAAGAAAAACAAAAGTTCTACTTTGACAGAGGTACTCGTGAATTGCCTGAACTCCAACCTGGTAATATTGTAAAGTGCAAGGATAAATACAGCACATGGACACAAACAGGAACTGTATTAGAACAGACACAGCCTAGATCATACAACATACAGACAGATGAAGGAGCTGTTTTAAGAAGAAACCGTCGAGACATCAAAGGACCAATAACCTCTAATCATAACACTAACACCAGTGAAACAAATATTAATGAGAAAATAAATATAAATCAGGAAAGAACATCTCAACTGCAAACACAATTAACCAGAAGATCAACACGTCAAGTAAAACCACCAGAACGACTCATTGAGACATGTTGAGGATTAAAGGAACATTATCAATTAAGAAATGCTGAATTCCTTTAACAGTTGTGCTGATACATACCGGTAGTTTGAATGTTGAGTGTATGCCTGAAATGTTCTGGATAGTTCAGTTGTTTAAAGTGAAGTTTATGAAAGTAGCATTTGAAATGTATAACATTACTAAGCTTAAAAATAATGCCTTACTTCTCTTTAAGAGAGGAAGATGTAATGATAGTTGATTAGTAAGGTCTATTAAGGAATACTTACAATATGATTAGTAATGCCTGTGAATGTGGAAGCAAGTGAGAGAATGGACGTGAACTAGAGAACCATAGTAAAAAGTACATGTCTCTAAAGTCTGTCTATTAAAAAGTTATTATATCTTTCAATCCTGTGTAATGATTAAACCATGAACCTAACAAGATCACCACAGTGGCGTAGCCATAAGATTTGCTGACTTGTAATCAAGAGTCCCTGGTTCGATCCTGACTGCTTCCTATATTTGCTATTTTCAGTAGTGAGCTGCTCTTATTGTTAATATTATACAATATAAACCACACATACATTTGGTTTGTGTCTATAACAGTTCGTGTACATTTATAGGACTTGTAAAAGTTACCATTTTATTTTCACTTTTATTCTCTCAGTCACAATCATGATACATACTACCGCCCTAGGGATCTAACGCTGTTAGTTTTTATTTGAAACTGGGAGTAACTGTAGATGTAAGTGGTGTTTTGAGGCAATGGAACTGCACATTCTCTGATCTGGAGGGATAAAAGCTGACACACAAACGCTGGTGAATCTGCCTTCTGCGTATCTCACCGTCACTTGATTTTTTAGAATAGTACAGAGAGGTCAGTTCAGCACTATATGCAATCATCAGATTCAAATGTTAACAGTTCACACACGCAAGGACTGTCCTTCCTACATTTACGACATGTGTACCTGTTGCAATGCACACACTTCTCTCTATTCTGTGGTTTCTATTACATTGAAAGGGCACCTGACGCTGACTCAGTTTACTTTCCTGGGGCAAGCAGCTGTCTGGAACCGAAGCTTGTTGATGTTGCATCCTCCTTTTCTTTTTCCATCACCTTTTCTAGTAAGATGTGATGACAAAGTTCCTCTGCAAGCTGAGCCATGAAGACTCTTCTTTTCTCAGTGGCCCCCATACATGCCTTGCACAGTACATGTGTGTTGATCGCCGCCAGGTCAAGCTTGTTATAGCACACAGCATCTGGCCACCTGCATGTTCCTGCCGCACTGAATAAGCTCACGCCTTCTGGTGTACGATGTCAACGCAGCACGGAGAAAAAAAGAAAGACAAATATATGGGACATTGGTATAAATTTATTGTACTTGTAAAAGTTAGCTTTTTCAGTTTTATTCTCTCAATCACGATCGTACTGTTCCCCCCCCCAACCCTGACCCTCCTAATCTGACTCTAACTAACAGCGGCAGCATAAATTCACACCCGATCTGACACTGTTCGTTTTCAAATAATATTGTATTAGTGCGATGATGTTTACTGATTGGTACTATTAAGCTCATAAAATGATTTCTTTAAAATGTCACATTTATTGTCTCTTTCTTTCAGGTGTGTAATAGAAACCACAGCATAGAGAGAAGTGTGTGCATTACAACAGGTACACACGTCGTAAATGTAGGAAGGACGGTCCTTGCGCGTGTGTGTGAACAGTTAACATTTGAATCTGATGATTCCATATAGCGCTGAACTGACCTCTCTGTAGTATTTTTTCCTCTGCATGTCCTGGAGTACAAAAGAAACAGCAACATACAGCAACAAGGAAAATGGAAAGATAGGGGGGAAAAAAAACACGTGGTCACCGATTACAAGCACTAGATGTTATGTGAATGAATATGAATAATATGAATAATGTTGCATCCGTACCACAGTTTTGCGAAATGTACTACACAGGTCATAAAATGAATAATTCCAAATATCATATATACCCATGACTCTGTTTTTTTTTTTTTGTTCTTTTTGACATTATAGACCATAAGGTACATACCAATTCAACGTGAGCAGGAACACTCAATAAAACTGAAAAAAATGTTCAAGTGACGATGAGATACAAAGAAGACAAATTCACCAGCGTTTGTGTGTCAGCGTTTATCCCTCCAGATCAGAGAATGTCCAGTTCCATTGCCTCAAAACACCACTGACATCCAAAGTTACTCTCAGTTTCAATTAAAAATTAACACTGCGGTAGTATATATTGTGATCGTGACTGAGAGAATAAAAGTGAAAAACAAAAAACGGTAACTTTTATAAATCCTATAAATGTACACCGTCTGTTACAGACACAAACTAAATGTATGTGTGTACTGTATAATATTAACAATAAGAGCAGCTCACTACTGAAAACAGTAAATACAGGAGGCAGTGGGGATCGAACTGGGGACTCTTGATTACAAGTCAGCAAACCTTACCGCTACACCACGGAAGCTGTTGTTTGTGAAATTGTTTATTTCATCTTTGGACTTCAGGCTTCACACATTATATAGTTTATGCCAACACTGTCATTTACTACTAAAATATGAAAAACGTATCTGTTTTAACAATGTGTTTACACTGATTATTGTAGAAACAGAACACACATGAAATGCATGTGTTCTAAATAACGATCTATTATTTCCACTCTAAAACTCCAGCACTTCACTCCCAGATAATCAATCAAGGCATGAGCTAGGGGAACTTTGTGCTCGTTCTGCGGCGGCAGGGGATGGAATAGCAGGCTGCTTGCTGCTTGTCTTTATCGGCACATTTACAGGACAAAAGACGCTGAGGGAGAGGTGCAAACGGATTTAAGGTGAGCTAGATCTACATTTTTTTCGTAGGCTCTGGTAATTCTAGTGTTAATGGTTGACGTCACAGAAGCGTGATTGTCAAAAATACAAATTTACATTCAAACAGTTATATTTGATATAATAAACACATACATTTGCTTTGTGTCTCCAAGACATAACATTTCTTGTTTTGTCGTACATTTACACGGATTGTTGTAGCATGGAACACACATGAACTGTGTGCATTTCAAATACTGATATATCATTGCTGTAGCTGCGTTTTTCCAAAGTTGCCAAGGTTCAGCAGCTCTAACTTAAAAAATGGGATTCAACAAAAGCCTGATGCGCAGAAATGATTCCACAAACAAAATATCTTCATTTTTTAATGTTTAGTTAAGTTTCAAAGTAAAACAGTTCACACAAAAAAGAAAATTAAAATAGCAAAAAAAGGGAAAAAATTCATATTAAAAAAAGTTCAGTTCTAAGCTTAATCTTGTTACATCTTAAATCATTACTATTTACTTATCATTTCTAAACCATTTGTAAACGTTTCTGAACCATTTCAACTATGGCGGTCAGAAAACTGTATGCTTATTCCATTTCTAAGTTAAAAATGGGTCTTTCAAGTCCCTGTTTACTGGGACCTGTTCTAAACACAACAGCTACTATTATCACACTGTTTCTCAGTTATAGCAAGAAGGTTCTATCTCTTACTAACTTATAGGGGGAAAAGACCATACCATTGTCTATGACTATGGAAGAAATTATATTCTATTCAGATTAAGCAAAAATTAACATGAGTTTAACTCAAAACTTTAATTTTCTAAAATTGGCTCTTACAATTGCTATCATATCTCCTTACAACTCTTTGCCATATACATTTTCAAAGCAGGCTTGTGCTGTAAGTTAGAGAATTCGAGCTGGTGGTGTTACCCTTCTTGGATCAAGACCTTGCCGTGGCAAAAGGGCTTGCGCGGTCTAGTGATCCTCGGAGCTGTGTTGTTGGGAGCTACAAGCTCCTGGTAGGGCTTCCCAAGGCAAACAGGTCTGAGGTGAAGATCCAGACTAACTCGATCCTGAGACCCCATATGGAGTTAAATCAAGGATCGGCATGTCCCTTGCCCTGGAAATGGTACCCAGGGCCCCACCCTGGAGCCAGGCCCGGGGGAGGGGCTCGCTGGCGACTGCCTGGTGGCTGGACCTTTGACCACGGGGCCCAGCCGAGCTCAGCCCGAAGGAGCAGCGTGGTTCCGCTCTCTTGTGGGCCCACCACCTGCAAGAGAGGCCATAGGGGTCAGGTGCAATTTGATATGGGTGGTAGCCGAAGGCGATAACTCTGGTGTTCCAGCCCTCGGTTGCTGAAACTGGCTTTTGAGACATGGAATGTTACCTCTCTAGTAGGGAAGGAGCCTGAACTGGTGCAAGAGGTTGAGAGGTACCGGATAGATATAGTCAGGCTCACCTCTATGCATGGTCTGGGCTCTGGAACCATTCCTCTTGAGAGAGGCTGGACTTTGTTCCACTCTGGAGTTGCTGTGGGTGAGAGGCGTCGGGCATGTGTGGGCTTGCTTATGGCCCCCCGGTTCGAGGCCTGTACATTGGGGTTCTCCCCATTGGACGAGAGGGTTGTTTCCCTACCACTTTGAGTTGGAGGAAGGACTTTGACTGTTGTTTGTGCTTATGCGTCAAATGACAGTTCAGAGTACCCGACCTTCTTGGAGTCCCTGGAAGAGACGCTGCGAGGCGCAGTGACTCTATCGTCCTACTGTGAGACTTAAATGCTCATGTCAGCAATGACAGTGAAACCAGGAGAGGTGTGATTGGGAGGAATGGCCTCCCTGATCTAAACTCGAGTGGTGTTCAGTTGTTGGACTTCTGTGCTGGCTATGGATTGTCCATAACGAACACCATGTTCAAGCATAAGGGTGTCCATAAGTGCACTTGGCGCCAGGATGCCCAAGGTCGCAGCTCGATGATCGACTTTGTAATTGTGTCATCAGACCTGCAACCTTATGTCTTGGACACTTGGGTGAAGAGAAGGGCTGAGCTGTCAAATGATCACCACCTGGTGGTAAGTTGGATCAGATGGCGGGAGAGGGTCTGCTGGGAACGTCTGGCAGAGAAACCAGTCAGAAAGATCTTTAACTACCACCTCCGGCAGAACTTCAACCTCATTCCGAGGGAGGTTCTGAGCCTCCATTGTCGAAGCAGCAGAACAGAGCTGTGGCTGCAAGGTTGTCAGTGCCCCTCGTGGCGGCAATCCACGAACCCGGTGGTGGACACCTAAGGTTCGAGAGGCCATCAAGCTGAAGAAAGAAGTCCTATCAGGTCTGGTTGACCAGTGGGTCTCCAGAGACAGCAGAGGTGTAACGGCGGGCCAAGTATGTGGAGGCATCAGCTGTTGCAGAGGCAGAAACTCGGGCATGGGAGGAGTTTGGGGAAGCCATGGAAAACGACTTTCAGGCAACGGTTCAGGCAAACCATCAGGCGCCTCAGGAGGGGAAAGCGGTGCTTCACCAACACTGTGTACAGTGGAGATGGGGCCCTGCTGACTTCAACTGCAGACGTTATTGTGCGGTGGAAGGAATACTTCGAGGATCTTCTCAATCTCACCAGCATGTCTTTCTTAGAGGAAGCAGAGTTGGAGGACTCCAGTGGGGAGCCCGTCAATAACAGGGGCTGAGGTCGCTGAGGTAGTTAAAAAGCTCCGAGGTGGCAGGGCTCCTGGGGTGGACGAGGTTCACCCTGGGTTCCTCAAGGCTCTGGATGTTGTGGGGCTGTCCTGGTTGACACGTCTCTGCAGCATCGTATGGACATTGAGGGCAGTGCCTCTGGATTGGCAAACCGGGGTGGTGGTTGCCCTTTTTAAGAAGGGTGACCGGAGGATGTGCTCCAACTATAGGGGGATCACACTCCTCAGCCTCCCCGGTAAGGTCTATTCAGGGGTGCTGGAGAAGAGAGTTCGGTCGATGGTCGAATCTCAGATTCAAGAGGAACAATGCGGATTCCGTCCCAGCTGTGGAACATTGGACCAGCTCTATACTTTGGCCAGGATCCTGGAGGGGGCATGGGAGTTTGCCCAACCAGTTCATGTGTGTTTTGTGGACCCTCGAGGCATTCTATGGGTTGTGCTCCAAGAGTACGGGGTACAAAGCTTGTTGTTACGAGCCATCCAGTCCCAGTACAGGAGGATCAGGAGCTTGGTCCGCATTGCCAGTAAAAAGTTGGACTCGTTTCCTGTTGAGGTTGGACTCCGCCAGGGCTGCCCTTTGTCACCGATTCTGTTCATAAGTTATATGGACAGAATTTCTAGGCGCAGCCAAGGAGCGGAGGGGGTCTTGTTCGGTGACCTCAGAATCTTGTCTCTGCTATTTGCAGATGACATGATTCTGTTGGCTATATCGGACAGTGACCTCCATCTCTCACTGGAGCAGTTCACAGCCGAGTGCGAAGCAGCAGGGATGAGAGTCAGCCCCTCTAAATCTGAGGCCATGGTTCTCAGCCGGAAAAGTGTGGAATGCTTTCTCCAGGTTGGGAACACAGTACTGCCTCAAGTGGAGAAGTTCAAGTATCTCGGGGTCTTGTTCACGAGTTAGGAAAGAAGGGAGAGGGAGGTTGACAGAGGGATTGGTGCGGCATCCGCAGTAATGCGAGCTATGCAACGGTCCATCGTGGTGAAGGGAGAGCTGAGCCAAAAGGCAAGGCTGTCAATTTACCAGTCGATCTACGTTCCTACCCTCACCTATGGCCACGAGCTTTGGGTAGTGACCGAAAGAGCAAGATCGTGGATACACGCGGTCGAAATTAGTATACTCCGCAGGGTGGTTGGACTTTCCCTTAGAGACAGGGTGAGGAGTTCAGTTATCCGGGAGAGACTCGGAGTAGAGTCACTGCTCCTCCGCATTGAGAGGAGTCAGTTGAGGTGGTTCAGGCATCTGGTCAGGATGCCCCCTGGACGCCTCCCTGAGGGGGTTCAAGGCATGCCCCACTAGGAAAAGGCCATGGGGCAGACCCAGGACACGCTGGAAGGATTATATTTCCTGGCTGGTCTGGGAACGCCTCAGGGTCCTCCCAGAGGTGCTGGAGAATGTGGTCGGGGAGAGGGAGGTCTGGGCTTCCCTGCTTAGGCTGCTGTCCCCGTGACCTGACTTCGGATAAACGGTGGATGATGGATGGATGGATGGTGTTACACAGAGAGCGTAAGTGTCAGGAGGGGCAAATGGCTGGCTGAACGAGGGATGGGTCAGTGCAGGTTCAGCGCTGCTAACTGACACATTTACAAAACAAAGGTGTTGTACCGTTTTGGCCATTATGGATGTAGTGAGAAGTTAAGCAAAATGACCCCTTTTATTGATTAACTAAAAAGATTACAATATGCAGGGTTTCATGGCAACTCAGGCTCCTTCTTCAGGCAGACGTAATCTAAACAAAGGTGGTTATTGGTGGGCAGTTGCTGTGACAATAAGAACATAGGAGTTTTCTCACGCGTGTTTTGGAGAAGTAGGCTTTACAGGTTGAATGAAAAATTTTGAAGACATTGGCACATTGTTAAAGATCTTCTAAAAGATGAAATCTCATCCCCTCTTCTCTCCTGATGCAGACTTTCTCATCTTGCTGTGTCCTTCCTTCTAATGGAGACTCGCTCAGCTTCACTGTCACTGCTGATTTCTCTTTTGAAGACCTGAGAAATGAGCTGTCATGTCTGAAAAACAGTTTGGAGAAGATCATCCAGTGGGACATCAAGACATGGAGTCCATCAGGTACAGCGTCTGTTCACGTTGTTGTGAAAGGCCACTCAATGTCCTCTTATTGTCCTCTTTAGAAGGACCAGAGTGACGACAAGAGGACATTGAGTGGTGAGACATGAAGAAGGCCTGCTCTTTGACATTTATTTTGATATCGAGAATGTTTTATTATACACTATGTAGCTGCGTTTATTCAGAATTACTAAGGTTCTGCAGCTTTAGTTTGCTTTATGGGATTCAAAGATAGCTTGAGACGTTGAAATGATTCCACTGACAAAATATCTTAATTTCTAAAAGCTTTAGTAAAAATTCAAAGTAAAACAGTTCACACAAAAATAGAGAAATAATTGATACAGCAAAGAAAAGAAAAGATTAAGAAAAGTCCTGTTTAAAGCTTCTATATCTTGTTTGTTTCTTGAAGTTATCTCACTTGTAAACTGCTAAATGAGTCTACCAGGCCATGCTAGCAATGAGACTCCAAACACACACTGACTGAATTAACACACATTATTATTTACATGGCAAGAAAGTTCAATCTCAAATAAACTTAACATGGCGTAAAAGACTACACCATATTCTATCTAGAAGCTAATGTTCTATAGAGATCACACAAACACTAATATAAATTTAACTTAAGAATTCACTTTCTAAGATTGGCTCTTACATTTCTGACCCCTAATTAGCTATGCAGGAGCTGACATAATTACTATACTATACTTTACTTAATAAGAGCCACTAACTTTACTTTTACATTAACTAACGCAGTTTTCAAGTCACTAATAAGAACACTGCAAACAAACATTTAAGGATTTCTTATTTCAAACTTTGGCAGTTTCTTGCAGCAGGCCCAGTTTATTCACAGGTCTGTCCAGTGTGCTGCACACAAACTCTTCTGACTGCCCCTTTGCCATCTGCCATTGTCTTGATGAGTCGCTCCTTTAATTACTCAGGCATTGTGAGGTGCAGCATCATCTACAATTAACACAACCTCCCTGTTCAAAGTTTCTTCTTGCTGTAAGCTATTTCTGACGTTCTTGAAGTGTTGGTAAATGCTCCTTAGTCTATCTTTTCCAAAACAAACCAACCATTTACTGAACTTACTTACAGCGTCTCCGAGTGTACCGGTCGGTTTTAGAAAAGAGTCCAGGAGGCTTGTCAGGTTGTGTCTTCATTAACAGCAAGTGATTGGGTGTGAGTGCCTCCAAGTCATTTGGGTCGTCTGATGTCTCTGTCAGAGGTCTGTTATTGATGATTGATTTCACTTCACACATCATTGTTTGTAGTCTTTCATCATCGAGTGTCTGTTGTTTTAGTGTTGAGTTTAGAATCTTTCTTATGCTTCTGATTTGTCTCCCACACTCCACCTTGATGAGAGGCTGATAGTGGATTGAAAATCCATTTGATTTCTTTGTTCATGATACCGTTGCTGATTTTTTCTTCATCTAGATTTTAAATTGTGTCATGTAGAGCTCTTTCTGCTCCAATAAACTTTGTTCCATTATCTGAGCGCATTATTTTAACTTGTCCTCTTCTGCACATGAATCAGCATATGGCATTGATACAAGAATCAGAGTCTAAGCTGTGTGCCATCTCTATGTGGGCAGCTCTGGTTGTTAAACAAGTGAAGATTACTCCGTACCAGACTTGACCAGACTTCATCCTCTTTTGACTTGAAAAGGACCAAAATAATCAACTCCAACATTAGTGAATGGTGGTTGGTCAGGTACTAAGCAATCTTCTGGTAAATCCGCCATTTTTTACTCACCTGCTTTCACATTGTATATTCTACATGTTGTGCACTTTGAAATGATTTTTCTGATAGCTGAGTTTGCTTCAGGTATCCAGTATTTCTGACATAGTTGTGTGAGCACATAGTTGAGTATGTGAATTTCCCCTTGGGATTAATAAAGTATCTATCTATCTATCTATCTATCTATCTATCTATCTATCTATCTATCTATCTATCTATCTATCTATCTATCTATCTATCTATCTATCTATCTATCTATCATATAGTGCCTTTCACATCTATCTATCTATCTATCTATCTATCTATCTATCTATCTATCTATCTATCTATCTATCTATCTATCTATCTATCTATCTATCTATCTATTTTTGGTAATTCTTGCAGTTGGCTGAGGCAGATAAGTTCTGTTTCAGCTTTAGCCAAGTTTTCTAAAGTAAGTCAGGCCTGGTTTTAAGGTCAGTTTGTACTTTTCATGTTCTTTGCGATCAGTGATTTTTGTTCTTCTGGATTACTTTCAGATTGAAAGCTGAGCCTGACACAGACAAGCATGGGACACAAGTTCCAAGGCACACAAGGTTTATTTTTTCGTTTTCCCTTGTGGGGAACGCCTTCCCATTCCCCACATGTATAACACAGTTCAAGCACAAGCACAGTACAATACCACAAGTCTCTTCCTTCTCTTTATCTTTTCTCTTGTTCACTACTCTGGTCAAGCTTCGTCATTTCTCCACCCGACTCTGGCTCTCTGAGAAGTGGCTGCTGGCTCCTTTAATAAGGTTCCAGGTGCTTGATTACTCCTTTCCGGCAGCACTTCCTGGTGTGTCAGAAGAACTGCCCATAAGGGTTCAGCAGCTCCTGCTGCAGCCTTTCCTGGCAGCGCCTGCAGATCCCCTCAGGGGTGCACTACACTCCAACTCCCATGAAGCCCTGCGGGAGTCTGAGGCACCACTGCAACCCGGGGGGGGGGTTGCCATCTAGCATCCCGGGGTAGATAACGCTCTGGCCATGCTTACTCCCTCAGTCCTCCCAGCGTGGAGTCATCCCAGCCTGGCAAGAGCCCCGGCCACACGCTACAAGTGCTAGCAGCTTCCGCAAGAAATGTATATCTGGCATCTTCAGCTGTTCTACATAAAACACAAGAAGCACAACTGGGTGAAGAAGTAACACTGTCATTTTAAATTCCTCCAAGTCTTTACTTAGATTACTTTCAGTGTATTTATCTGGGACTTTAACTTGGTAGAACATTGACTTAATGTCTGCCATTACTGCTATTGGCTCCTTTCTGAATTTTGTAAGGATGCCAATGAGGGTGTTAGTTAGGTCAGGGCCTTATAATAATTTTTCTTCTAGTGAAGTCTCCTGGTAGGGGATCAAAGACCACTCAAATCTTATTTTCCTTTGGATGATACACACCGTGATGTGGGATGTACCACACTCTGCCTTTATTGCAATTCAGGCTTTCTTTTTGTACCTTGACAGCGTAACCTTTCTCAATAATGTCTCTCATGAACGTTTTATAGTCTTTATGGAAATCTGAATTGTTGCTCAGTTTTCTCTTCAGTCCAATAGCACCCTGTTCAGCAATACAGCGATTGTTTGGCATTTTAAGTGTTTCTTTAAAACACTTTAAAGGCAATTTTAAACAGTAGTGGCCACCTACCAGTCTCACAGATTCTGAGGCTATGCACATGAACTTGATGTCCTCCTGTGACATCTCCTCCTTTTCTTCACAGCTGCGCTCTGGAAATCTGTGCTATACTGTTGCAGCAACATATCTTCAATCTCTGTTATTGACACACAATTGATCGAATGTTTGGGCAGCTTGGCACTTTGTTTTGTGAGGTCATCTATCTTTTTGTATTGTCCACTGACCACCCATCCAGGTGTAGTCTTCACATCATGAGGTCGATCTCCTTGGCTAGGTATGATTCATGACTGCCTGCTGGGTTGTTGATTTCTCTCTATTATAAAAAAATCCTAGAGAGAAACACTAGGGCATAAAGATGTGATCTTCATGTTAAGATCACGGAAGACACTTAAAAGATCCGCGAGATGAAAGAGAATGGTCACGGAGCATCTTGCAGGGACCTTAAATTGGCCTTAAACATGAGACAATGTGTCAAGAGATTGACCCAGGACCATCTCGCGATGATGTAGAACATGAGATTCTTGCAAGACACGACCTACTTACAATCAATATCAAATAAGACAACGGGCAGCAAAACACTCAGTCGTGTAAAGGCTTTGAGCACACACAGATCCAGGGCTCTCAGCACATATAAAGCATATAAGGACAGTTATGAATGAAATGTTGACGACGAAGCGAAGAAGAAAGCAGTGTGGAGAAAAGAGACTCAAAAGCATTGGAGAGACAAAAAAAAAAGAATAATCTAGGGGCCAATTCAGAAAATAAGGAAAGTAATTATCAGCCCGTAACTAGTGGAAATAAAACAAAAGCAGGTCCAATCGGGCTCAGAATTAAAAGATAGAGTAAAAGACAAAGTAGAACTACAAAAAGACGTTCTCAAACGTTGGCGCTATACACTTGCAGAGCAGGTTAGAGATTAACAAAGGAGTGGAATTCAAAAGGCTTAAAAAAAAAAAAAACGTTGGCACGATACACATGTGGAGAAAGTCAAAGAATATGAAAGTAGGAAAATTAGAAAATATACAAAAAGAAAGTAAAGATTACAGTAGCACAAACAAATGGAAATTATTACTCGAAAAAGGGAAAATAATCACCACAGACCAGGTGTCACTGAAAAAAAGCAGGACAAAGCGAGGTCAGAAATAAAAAGACAAAGAGTAGAAAACAAAGTAAAACATCATAAAGAGGTTAAAAACAAGGAGGCCAAACACATGCAGAGCAGGTTAGAGAAGATGAAAACGGGAATTCAAAAGGCTCAAAAAAAACGTAGGCGCAAAACACATGCAGAGCAAGTTACAGAATATGAAACCAGAAAAAAATGACAGTGTCAAAAAAAGAAAGTAAACATTGCATTAGAGCAAAGTAAGAGAAATTATTACTCGGAGAAATAACGAAAAGGCAAATAGAGATCAAATATATGGACATAGGTGGTATGTCAGAAATATGTAAATATTGTAAGGCTTTGAAGTTCAAGTCAGAGAATTTCAAAAACGGAGTTTACCTCACATGCATTTATTGGTTACTTTGCAAAAAAAATTATTAACTGCTGATGATAAAGATCGCTTTGTCTGTGCTGAAATTCCAAACAGAGAAACCAATCCTGAATTATGGTACAAAGTCATTAAACACACGTCTCACTGACCTCATTTAAAAGATTCAGCATATTGGGACTCGAAAGATTCCAAATATTGATTTTGCAGAAGTTCTGAAATAAAAGTGAAACTAATGAAATAGCAACAATTCAAAGAAAAAAACATTCTTAAAAGTGTGTATCCAGAAAACCAAACACGAGGGTTGGCAAGCGAAGCAAGCAGGGGGCGGGAAAGCAAAGCAAGCAGGGGGCAAAGCTCCCTAGTCTATTAACTTCAGAGCCAATACGGGATAGACGTACCTCTTTAAGATATGCCCACTTGTTGATATCCTCTTGTAGTGGAATACTTTCTCTGTTCACTGGAATGGAGACCTGCGTGTAGACCTTTGACAAATCAATATATTCATCATCATTGAGACCACAGACTGGCAAATCTGACAGAGCATTCAGTTAGCATGTTTGAATCATCATCATAATAGTTACTCATAGTTTTGAGGTATACTTGTGTTCTTCTCCTCTGAAGGTTTAACTGTCTCTGGAGCCTTTCAGTGCAGATTGTTACTGTACTGCCGAGGTCTATAAAGGCGTATGTTTCTATATACCTTTCACTCTTCTTAGATTTTAACTTAACGTGAACCACATGCAGTACACATTCTTCTCCGGCCCCAGTAAAGGCACAAGTTCCAGTCTCGGTTTACCCCCCAGCAGATGTTGCTACCCTGGCTGTAGTCGTAGATGTTGCTCCATCCTCTTTTTATATGCAAGATATCTGGGTGCTGAAAAGAACATGTCTGACATTTCATTCTTTACAATTCTTACCAAGGTGCCCCTGTTTTAGATGGTGAAAACATAAACCTCTTGATTTTAAAAAGTCAGTTCTTTACTTTATGCGGTAAAACTTTGACTTTACTAATTCAACGAGAGTATGCTGGCTATTGCAGAATACACAAAGCTTTTTAAATCCACAGAAGTCAGTAACAGTCTTTTTGACGGAGGTTTCTCGAGTCCCACTTTCAGCAGCATCAGAAATACTTGTAGTGAAGATACTTCCTGATCTCTGGCCGTACTTTAGAGGTGACCTACCCTTGTCAAAGCTTTTCCATAAATGGGATACGTTAACATCTTAGCCTGTCAATGTAAAAAGGAAACTGGATCATCAATATCTGCCTCTCTGTTTTCTCTTTCTTCAAGTTTATAAGCTGTATTTCACCGCTAATCTTGTAAAGGATATGGGAGCTTTGAGATTACGGTACGGATGTTCTGATTGCTGTTGAACGCATCACGGCTCCTTGCATTGGCCATGGAGTCCATACAGTTATCAGGAAAGGTTGCTTTGTCTCTCAGGGCCTCTTCATCATTTTGCTTTATTTGAGGCTGCTTCAGTGTTTTATCCGTGTATGTATCAGCTATGAATATTTGGTTGCCATAGTAACTTTCAAGTCGCTTCCTGGCCTTTGCATAGCCTTGACTTAGTGGCAGTCACACACAACCCTTAACCATTTCCTGAGCAGGACCTGTTGTATATTGGATTAGGTCATCTAATTTATCTTGAGAGTCCTCTTAAACATCACCAACAGTGTGATCAAAGGTCCTAATGAAAGCCACTGGATCATCTACAAATAAAGGGACCTGTCTGTGAGGTACTTCACCACACAGTGCAGGAGGTGCAGAAGCAGGTGCTTCCTTTTTTGGGGATAACATTTTAGCCATTTCAGTGACTGCCTTCTGACATTCAGATTGATTTTGCATGAGCACATCTATCAGATCTTGTCTGGAACTTTGAGTGTCATCCCTTGCACTAGTGGAAGGTGTTTCGATTGTTCCTGTTTTTTTTACTATAGATAAGCTCATGAAGCTTTTGTAGGATTCTATCAAGTTCCGACTTTTCAAGTGTGGCAGTCGATGAAGGCAGTGGTGCCACGGTGCTCGACTGATATGACGTGCCGTACTTACTACCGAAAGCGCACTTCAACTGAGAGGTTTGTGAAACTCTAGGTTTTGCGGTTTCTCAATCTTGCAGTTTCATCTCTCCAAATTGATTAACACTAGAATCCCTGAAGCCTACAAAAAAACTCGTAATCCCGGGCCACCTTAAATTCCTTTGTACCTCTCCTTATCAGCTTCTTTTGTTTTGTAAAGGTGTTAAACAGCATAACCAGCAAGCAGCCTGCTATCTCCCCCACCACCAGAGCTCAACTCGGGCAAAAAGATCTCCTAGCTCAAGTCTCTTTATCTATGTGTGAGGTGACTGGAGATGTATAGGGAAAATAGTATGTCGTTATTTGGAGCTCATGCATTTCATATGTGTTTCATATCTACAACGATCTGTGTAAGTGTAAGATGACAGAAAATGTGAGAAATAAAAGAAAGGTTGAACACATAACTTAAACAGAAATGCTTTTCATGTTTTAGTACTAACAACAAAATTTTGACATAAAGTGTATCATGTGTGTGGACTGAAGTCCAAATATCAAATAAACACTTTCAGCTGCATTCTCATGCCGGGAGCCAGGATCGAACCTGCGACCCTCCGTAATTGTTTTGTCATTGATATGAGTGTTGTTCTCATATCTATATATATATATATCTATATATATATATATCTATATCTATATCTATATATATATATAGCAAAATACCCGAGCTTGGCAGTGGAGAAGTAAAAGAAAAGGAAACATTTTAATAATAATGTAACAAGATTGACAATTGACAATTGTTTTGTCATTGTCATGAGTGTTGTGGCATATATATATATATATATATATATATATATATATATATATATATATATATATATATATATATATATATATATATATATATATATATATATATATATATATATATTCAGTGGGATGCAAAAGTTTGGGCAACCTTGTTAATAGTCATTATTTTCCTGTATAAATCGTTGGTTGTTACGATAAAAATATCAGTTAAATATATCAAATAGGAGACACACACAGTGATATTTGAGAAGTGAAATGAAGTTTATTGGATTTACAGAAAGTGTGCAATAATTGTTCAAACAAAATCAGGCAGGTGCATAAATTTGGGCACCACAAAAAGAAATGAAATCAATATTTAGTAGATCCGCCTTTTGCAGAAATTACAGCCTCTAAACGCTTCCTGTAGGTTCCAATGAGAGTCTGGATTGTGGTTGAAGGTATTTTGGACCATTCCTCTTTACAAAACATCTCTAGTTCATTCAGGTTTGATGGCTTCCGAGCATGGACAGCTCTCTTTAACTCACACCACAGATTTTCAATTCTATTCAGGTCTGGGGACTGAGATGGCCATTCCAGAACGTTGTACTTGTTCCTCTGCATGAATGCCTTAGTGGATTTTGGAGCAGTGTTTCGGTCGTTGTCTTGTTGAAAGATCCAGCCCGGCGCAGCTTCAGCTTTGTCACTGATTCCTGGACATTGGTCTCCAGAATCTGCTGATACTGAGTGGAATCCATGCGTCCCTCAACTTTGACAAGATTCCCAGTCCCTGCACTGGCCACACAGCCCACAGCATGATGGAACCACCACCATATTTGACTGTAGGTAGCAGGTGTTTTTCTTGGAATGCTGTGTTCTTTTCCTCCATGCATAACGCCCTTGTTATGCCCAAATAACTCCATTTTAGTTTCA
The DNA here is from genome assembly GCF_016835505.1 of Polypterus senegalus. Taxonomy (NCBI): domain Eukaryota; kingdom Metazoa; phylum Chordata; class Cladistia; order Polypteriformes; family Polypteridae; genus Polypterus; species Polypterus senegalus. The sequence goes on along the minus strand of NC_053155.1, from coordinate 3,214,011 downwards.
TCAGTCCACAGCACCTTATTCCAAAATGAAGCTGGCTTGTCCAAATGTGCTTGAGCAGACCTCAAGCGGCTCTGTTTGTGCTTCCTCTGCATCACTCTCGCATACAGCATCTCCTTGTGTAAAGTCGCGAATGGTTGAACGATGCACAGTGACTCCATCTGCTGCAAGATGATGTTGTAGGTCTTTGGTGCTGGTCTGTGGGTTGACTCTGACTGTTCTCACCATTCGTCAGCTTCTGTCTATCCAAAATCTTTCTTGGTCTGCCACTTGAGCCTTAACTTGAACTGAGCCTGTGGTCTTCCATTGCCTCAATATGTTCCTAACTGTGGAAACAGACAGCTTAAATCTCTGGGACAGCTTTCTGTATCCTTCCCCTAAACCACGACTGGTGAACAATCTTTGTCTTCAGGTCATTTGAGAGTTGTTTTGTGACCCCCATGTTGCTACTCTTCAGAGAAAATTAAAGGAGGAGAGAAACTTACAATTGACCCCCTTAAATACTCAGATTCACCTGTGTATGTAGGTCAGGGGTCACTGAGCTTACCAAGCCAATTGGAGTTCCAATAATTAGTTCTAAAAGTTTTGGAATCAATAAAATGACAACGGTGCCCAAATTTATGCACCTGCCTGATTTTGTTTGAACAATTATTGCACACTTTCTGTAAATCCAATAAACTTCATTTCACTTCTCAAATATCACTGTGTGTGTCTCCTATATGATATATTTAACTGACATTTTTATCGTAACAACCAACGATTTATACAGGAAAATAATGACTATTAACAAGGTTGCCCAAACTTTTGCATCCCACTGTGTGTGTATATATATATATATATATATATATATATATATATATATATATATATATATATATATATATATATATATATATATATATATATATATATATATATATATATACACACACATATATACTATGGGGTGCCAAACAGGCAAATACATTGATTTTGTGAATATATAAAGTCGGCGTCAGAATATATAAAGTCAAAACTTGAATATATAAAGTAATTCCCGAATATATAAAGTCAAAACTTGAATATCTTATCTTCCTACAGTGTAAAGTCACAAATAGACTGCAGAGCTTCCTGTGTTTGATCGACACGGACACACTGACACAGTACAAGTTTACTGAAGTGACTTTAGCTGCAGTTGGAAGCTCCACATAACTGTTGTTATGGTTCTGCCTTTGTCCAGAAACAGTTTCATAAGCTTTATGACCTTAGTCTCGGAAAGTCTTTCTCTCGTGGGAGTGCAGAGGAGACTAGGGAAGAGAAACTGGTGGGAGAGAGTGAGCTACTATGACAGCAGGACACAGTGGGAGGAACTGTAATGGGACAAGCTGGAAAAAACATGGAGAACTGAACTAAAATCTGTTAAGAATATCATAAGTTAAATTTCACAATCATACCATGCCAGATGGAAGGGCATATAATGGAGAATTAGTTGAATTATTGCAGAAGTAATACAGGAGTGGGGGGATTTGTAGACAATAACGTTTAATGTAAGTAAATGTGAAAAATGATATGCTGTAATTTGAATTGGCCTGTTTTTGTACATTGCTCACATGTCCAGTACTCCGATGTTCTAATTCTTCCATCCTGTCTGAGTTTTGCTCTGGACTCTTTACATTGGCATTGCCGTCAATATGCCCACTATTCTACTCTGTGGATTTTCTCCTTTCTGAGGTCTCCTTCATGTGAATGACTAAAGGTTTCCAAACAAACTGGATACATTTCACTGGTCTGACCCTCATGTCCCATTATATGTCTATCACTAATTCATCAAATTTATACACATTTACAATTAGAGAGCCCAGTTTTATAAAGTTCAAAACTTCATGTTTGAAAGGAAGTAAAGCTTCGTCCAGCATGACCCTGTCACTGTTATGATTGACCCATCTGTCTTTATTTCCTTTATCACAGGAAAGAAGCTCTTAGAGGAGATTGACACCAGAAACGAGCCACCTCTCTTTGATCTTCGTACTAAAGGTAACTCCTTTCTTTCACACATCTGATCAGCAGTTCCTCCAGTCCTATGCTCATCAGGTCTCCTCATTTTTTCTCATTTTGACTTCTAGATCTCCATGAGACACACAGACAGGCTGTGTCTGAATCCACAAGAACTATGGAGGCTCAGGCTTCTCCTGGAGATCCACACACCACAGCTGTGGGCTTTGAGACTCTATACACAGAGTTGGTGGCCGTTGAACAGGACCCAAGAAACCATAAGGAGACTGAACATGAACTTTTGAAAACTGGGATGTTTCATGAAGAGCTCATGAAAAAAGGAGCAGCAGAGAAATATGAACGAATCTGGATTGAGCAGCTGTTTAGGAGAAGGCCTGTACGTGTAAATCCAGTCAACATCATAGTGGTCAGTGGGATGGCCGGAATAGGGAAGACCACCATGGTTCAGAAGATCATGTATGACTGGGCCAGAGGCACTCAGTACCAGAGGTTTGAATTTGTGTTCCTGTTTAAATTCAGAGAGCTTAACCTCCTAGACAATGAGAATGAGCCACAAATGTCACTGACCAAACTGATTGAAAGGCACTATAAATATCTCAGTAATGACAGACTGAAAGACGTTCTGAAGAATCCTGAAACTCTGCTCTTTATATTCGATGGGCTGGATGAGTTCAAACACAAACTGAACTTCACTCAGAGTCAGCTCTGCTCAAACCCAGACGTTGAGGTGCCTTTCCACATCCTGGTCACCAGTCTGGTCAGTCGGACATTACTGAAGGGCTGTTCAGTCCTGATAACAAGCAGACCAACTGCCTTGTGGGTCATGGACATGGAAAGAGTTGATCAGTTTGTAGAGATCCTGGGGTTCTTCCCTGAACAAAGGCTGATGTACTGTAAGAAGTTCTTTGGTGACACTGCTCTGGCTGCTCAGGCTTTTCAGTATATCAAGGAGAACACCATCCTGTACTCAATGTGCTTCAGCCCCTCGTACTGCTGGATGATCTGCTCTGTGTGGAAGAGCCACTTCATGAAACCTGAAAAAGCCAAAAGTGAAGCTCTGCAAGTAGGTCAGTGGCTCTGTGTGACTCAGAATAAGGAGTTAATTAGAGACACCATTGGAGTGGATTTAAAGATGAACTTTAGAAGCACAACTTTATCTGCTGTGGACTGTGCTGTGCTGGCCGCTGTCATCAGCTGCTGTGGAGAGCTTAAAGAACTTGACCTGTCAGGCACAAGTCTGATCACCGAGAGCATCAAGAGACTGGAGCCGGGGCTCAGCTGCTGCAGTGTAGTTCGGTGAGTGATGCGACTTTGACGAGTTTTATCTGTCAGTAATGGCACTTTGTGTCAGGGCACTGAGCTCCACTGTCATAGGACCTTCTAATAAGCCCCACCCACTCAACAGGATGTGAGGTCAACCGCTAATGACATGATAATTATGCCATCTCATTCTCAATGATCCTTTACAACTCGTCTGAACAATCCAGACCTCATGCTGTCGTATCTGTTTCAGACTCTTACAGTCATTAAAGCCGCCTCGTGCAGACAATGAGCCAGTACCACTGGTGTAGATCAGCAGATTTAAAAAGATGAACAAAAAGTGTCATATTCTTACTGCATTAGTTGGTAATTTAACAACAATGTAAAACATTATATTGTGTGAATGTGACCATAGTGGCGGAAAACTAAACCTAAAGTGTGACTACGAGAATGCAGAGGACTGTTCACAATTTGCAGAATTCCAGATGAATCAATGAATCTCCAGTTCCTTTGCACCATCAGCAGGCAGACTGTGGGCCAAAAAATGGATGGCCAGGAAGCTGGAGGTTTGATTTTTCACAATGATGTATTGATTACTGAGTTTAATTCATTTTATTTCTTGTTACACTCAGCACATGCCTAGACCACCTCATCTACCTCCTGTGGTTGTTCTGTTCAGTTTTCCTTGTGTATTCCTAAAGTCCTCACCTTCTTCATGAGATGGAGTTTAGTGGTCCAGTGCAGGACTCTGGTCTCAGCCCCTTGTCTTCCTAAACGTCTTCATTCACTACTTAGAGCTCATGACCACAGGTGAGGATCAGTTGGTGGGCTGATAACTAAATAATGAGCTTCATGTGAGGAATTTGCTCCTCTTCACCACCCCTGCCATCTTTTAGGGGGGCTTTATCCTCCGGCTTCTTCTGATACTTTAGATTTTATGGTAAACGTCAAGGCCAGACTGCGTTGTTTGTTTCCATCGCACTAAAGCACCTCATAGCATGTTGACACTCGTCCCACTTTAGTACTGTAGTACTATTCTGCCTGTTATCATTGTGTTTGTGATTTAAAGGATTGGTTCACTTTGCTGGTGATGTTCTTCAAATGTACAACAACAACATTTATTTCTATAGCACATTTTCATACAAAAGAGTAGCTCAAAGTGCTTTACATAATGAAGAAAAACAAAAGACAAAACAAGAAATTAAAATAAGACAACATTAGTTAACATAGAAAAAGGAGTAAGGTCCGATGGCCAGGGTGGACAGAAAAAACAAAAAAAACTCCAGACAGCTGGAGAAAAAAATAAAATCTGCAGGGGTTCCATTCTACCTAACACAAATGAAACATATTTAGGGTTCTCACGGACGCTCTTGAAGATGATGGCCATGCAGACTTCTGGCTCTTACTCCATCACTGTTGGAACATCACGGTGCTTTGGTTAGTACAGATTCTAGAGCCACCATGAATAGTTATTATAATAAATTGGATATACAGAGTATCAGGATTAAATTACAGTGAGGTTATGAGAAGGCCATGTTAAAGTAATGTGTTTTCAGCAGTGTTTTAAAGTGCTCTACTGTATCAGCCTGGTGAATTCCTATTGGCAGGCTATTCCAGATTTTAGGTGCATAACAGCAGAAGGCCGCCTCACCACTTCTTTTAAGTTTTGTTCTTTGAATTCTAAGGAGACACTCATTTGAAGATCTAAGGTTACGATTTGGAATATAAGGTGTCAGACATTCTGATATATAAGATGGGGCGAGATTATTTAAGGCTTTATAAACCATACGCAGAATTTTAAAGTAAATTCTGAATGACACAGGCAACCAGTGTAGTGACATCAAAATGGATTTTCTTTTCCTAGTTAGGATTCTAGCAGCTGCATTCTGCACTCGTTGCAGTCGATTAATGTCTTTTTTTGGGTGGTCCTGAGAGGAGTGTGTTACAGTAATCTAGTCGACTGAAAACAAACGCGTGAATTAATTTCTCAGCATCTTTCAATGATATAAGAGGTCTAACTTTTGCTATGTTTCTTAAGTGAAAAAATGCTGTCCTAGTGATCTGATTAATATGCGATTTAAAATTTAGATTACAGTCAACAGTTACCCCTAAGTTTTTTACTTCCGTCTTAACTTTTAATCCTAATGCATCAAGTTTATTTCTGATAACCTCACTGAATACATTATTGCCAATTACTAAAATTTCAGTTTTCTCTTTATTTACGTTGAGAAAATTACTATTCATCCATTCAGAAATACCAGTAAGACATTGTGTTAGTGTATCGAAAGAGTCGGATTCATCAGGTGCTATTGATAAGTACAGCTGTGTGTCATCAGCATAGCTGTGGTAACTCACGTTGTAACCTGAGATAATCTGACCTAACGGAAGCATGTAGATTGAGAAGAGCAGCAGACCAGGATAGAGCCTTGTGGAACACCATATCGGATATCATGTGTCTTTGAGTTATAATTACCACAACTCACAAAGAATTTTCTACCTGCCAGGTAGGATTCAAACCAATTTAAGACACTGACAGAGAGGCCCACCCAATGACTAAGGTGATTTCTAAGAATATTGTGATCAATGGTGTCAAATGCAGCACTCAGATCTAAGAGGATGAGAACAGATAAATGGCCTCTGTCTGCATTCACTCGCAAGTCATTTACTACTTTAACGAGTGCAGTTTCTGTGCTGTGATTTGTTCTGAAACCTGATTGAAATTTATCAAGAATAGCAGGTTTATTGAGGTGGTCATTTAACTGCATAATGGCTGCCTTCTCTAGAACTTTACTTAAGAAAGGCAGGTTAGAGATGGGTCTAAAATTTTCAAAAGCAGAGGAGTCGAGATTATTGTTTCTTAAGAAGGGGTTTAACTACAGCAGTCTTAAGACAGTCTGGGAAGACCCCGTATCTAATGACGAATTTACTATGTGAAAAATATTATCAATTAGCACGCCTGATACTTCTTTGAGTCTTCAGTTGAGAAATTATTTTATGTAAATCAGGTAAATCTATCCTGGTGAAAAAGTTTAATTTGTTTATAATGGAATGCTGGGGCTTAGGAGGATCCTTAGTGTTTGGGAGATATACTATGTTATTTCTAATATCATTAATTTTTTGATTGAAAAATACAGCAATAGCCTCACAGGTTTTACTGGAAGTACTTAGGAGGCATTCCTTTGAGTTACCTGGTTTAACAGATGATCAATTGTAGAAAATAAGACTCTGGGATTACTAGCATTGTTATTTATAATCTCAGAGAAATAGCAGCGCCTCTCAAGACGGACAGTGTTATTGTATTCTGTTATTTTAACCTTCAATATCTCATAATGGATAGTTAGTTTAGTCTTCCTCCATTTAGGCTCAGCTCTACAGCATGTTCTCTTTAAATCCGACACTCTTTGGGTCTTCCATGGTATAATAATACTAGAAGATTTTTTAACTGTCTATTCAGGTGCAACTATGTCAACAGCAGCTCTTACTTTAGTATTAAATCTTTCCACCTTACTATATACATTATCCTCGCTGTTATAGCTGGCACTATAAACGGACTGATTGCTTAGAATGTTTGTAAATTTTAAAGCTGCTGATGAGTCAAAGAAGCGTTTTTTAACAATATGCTTCTCATGAGTGTTAGTATTTCTATACTAAAAAGTAATAGAAAATGGTCTGATAGACCAATATCAATAACCTGCTTTATATCAACTTTAAGTCCTTTAGTAATCACTAAGTCTAACGTATGACCTGCTTTATGTGTAGGTTGATTAACAAGCTGTCTCAAATCAAAAGAGTCCAGGAGGTTCATGAATTCCTTTACTTTTAGGTCACACTGATAATCGATATGAAAATTAAAGTCGACGACTATTAAGAGTGCGTCATAGTTCATAATTAAAATTGACATTAACTCATAGAATTCCTCAAAGAAAGACATGTTAAATTTAGGAGGTCTATACACGGATAATACTAGAACGTGAGAAACTCCATGAATAACAACAGCGAAATACTGAAAAGATTTGAAATTACCAAAACTGACATCTTTACACTTTAACCGGCTCGAGTAAATGTTTGCCAAGCCGCAGCCCTTCTTTCCCTGGCGGTCCGCACGAGTAAAACTGTAATCTGGAGGCGCAGATTTGTTTAAAACAGCTGCGCCATCTGAGCTAAGCCACGTTTCATTTAATGCAATAAAATCAATTTTGCAAATGTAGCGCCTCTTTTTTAGCCATTACTAATTTAACAACCCAGTGTATCATATGTATTGCCAAACTTGAGAATAAACTCAAGTCAGGAAAGTGTTTGATGATGCTGACCACACACTTCTCTTCCACAATCTCCAGAAACTGCATGATGCTCTTGATACTGTACCCCCATGTAAACACAAGTGAGATGGACGGTCAGCCCTGACTGATGGGTGAGACTCATCAGAGTCGTTCCTCTCATCCTCCTCTTCCTCTCTCACATTGCTTTTACATTTGGTGCAGTCTGTGCTCTGCTGACCTGTGGCAATGGTAGCCAAGCTCTCTGACTTGTTACTCTTTTTTTTTTTTTGCTAGTCCACTTGCTAGTAGCTTTGCCTTTTATTTTCTTTACCCAAGGCCCTGTTCACTATATTGTCCTTCTGTGAGCATCTCTTGTTGGCCATCTGTCCTTTCAGGAGTTCTCTCAGTCAGTAGCTGTCCACCAATGCTCTCCTCACCTTTTACATTTGTTTTGGAGGAGGCACAGCAGTGCCATCTTTAGGACTTTAGTGCCACTTTAATGACTGACACCTCCTCCTCTTCAATGCTCACCTCCATATTTTTACTAACACTGTCTTCAGACATTCTACCAACTTCAGCCGGTGCACTCTCTTCTGTGTTAGTGCTCTGACTTGTTTCTAAATGTGTGCATTATATTTTTATGTTCAATGAATTTGTCTCTGTTTGTGTTGGTGATTGCTGGGATTGCACTGCGAACTTCTTGTTTGTGGTTTTGTTGTGCTAAGATCTTTTTAGCTTTCTCTCCATGTTCATAGTAATGATGTCTTGATTTAAAAATGAGTTGTTCAGTTTATTTAGTTGTTAAGGGGCTGAGTTCTAAATGCACAGCGTTATGAAGTGCTTCCCAGTGTATTCTCGCAGAAACTTCTGAACATGTATTTGTCTCTAGAAGAAACTGAATTGTTTGGATATAAATTCTGTACAGTTCTCGTCTGCTAATAAAAGTGGTTTGAGATGCCAGCTGTGAGATGAGTATGTGGGGCATAATGATTTTAGCTCCAAAATAAAAGGGGCTTGGTCGGAAATAACAATAGCGTTGTACTTACAAGATTAAATTGTAGGTGAGAAATTGTTATCTACAAAGAAATAATCAATTCTTGAATTAAAATGATGCACTGGTGAGTAGAAGGAATATGTTCTTGAGTTTGGGTTTAGAAATCTCCAGGGGTCTGATAAGTTGTGGTCAGTTACAGACTTTGTAATTGTCTTTGCAGTGTTAGATGTCATCACCTCTGTAACAGGAGTCCTATCTAAGAGTGGGTTTAAAACACAATTAAAGTCCCCAGCCATTATAATTTTATGAGTGTTCACACTGGGAATGGAAGCAAATACATTTTGGATGAAGTTCCTATCATCGACTTTGGGTGTGTAGATATTTATCAAAATCACTTTACAGTTAAATAAATTACCCATGATGATCAGATATCTCCCCTTTGGATCATATACTACATCTGATGCTACAAATGAGACTGGTCTATGTATGAGAATTCCCACACCTCTTGTTTTCTCTGTAAAGCTGGAACTTAATATTTGGTCAGTCCCGTCTCTGTGCAGCCAAAACTGATCCGTGCTTAATAAGTTGGTCTCCTGTAAATACTATTTTTGCGTTTAGACCTGTTAGGTGAGATAATACTTTCTTTCTCTCTAATATATGATTGAGACCTTTAACATTACAGCTCACAAAGTTAACTGTTTAGTTATGGAGACATTACTTCTGAACTTTTGTTGTCATTTTGTAGTCTTAATTTAAGATAAGACAGCTTTGACCTTAATTTCCAGTTTTTTCCAGGAGTTATTGCCATGAAGCCTATTGTTATGTTGGCACTTATAATTATAAGGATTAAAAGGATTGATTTTGAGATAGCTTGCTCTCTTTCTCAAATGCCCCCTTATCCCCCAGCTCCCCCATTTTACCTCCCCACATGAGGCTGGACCCCACTTCATAAAGTCCCAGTCCTCTGACATACCTAGAGACAGAGCAGGTCCAAAACAAAACAAGCCCCCCAGCAGCAGGCAATAAGGATCAAAATAGAGATATCGATTGATAATACAGTCCAAATACTATAAGCATAAAATGTCATCTTGAATAGTCTTGAGCGAGTAACCCAGGGAATGATGTTAAATACTAGCCCTAGATAAGCATAGTAAGCCCTAAAACAATAAACAAAGGCTATGATGTTAAACAGTCCACTAAAAAAAAAAATACACATACATATACGTATATAATAGTAATTAAAACATAAACAAAAGTGTCCGAGAAGGAAATAGGATGTATAATTATGGTATCAGTATCATTGCAAGCAGATGAAACAGTAGGTGAGATGTTTTTTGCCATGCCAGGGGCCTCATGTATAAACGGTGCGTACGCACAGAAATGTTGTGTAAGAACTTTTCCACGTTCAAATCGTGTTGTATAAAACCTACACTTGGCGTAAAGCCACGCACTTTTCCACGGAACCTCATACCTTGTCGTATGCAAGTTCTCCGCTTGGTTTTGCAGACTGGCGGCATCCAGCGTCAAAGCAATGCTACTGTTCCTGTGTGGTTACACCTTTTTTTCCTGACACGGCTTTATAAATACACTGTAACTAACCGCATATTGTTTATTAGTGTATTGTAATTAACTTGTAACAATATAATGGTCCATGGAATGGCCATAATATTCCAAATACCATAACTGCTTTAGTGTTGTTACTCTCACTGCACCTTCTTCTTCTTCTTTCAGCTGCTCCCGTTAGAATTTGCCACAGCGGATCATCTTTTTCCATATTACTCTCACTGCACCACTCAGAGTATTTATATCACTGTATCTGAGTGTGAATCACAGCAGCAGCTGATTGGAAAGAGAATTATCGGTATACAGCATCAAGCACACGCTAACTCAGCCAGGGCAAAATGTTTCAAAGCCTTTCCTGTACGGACCTCACGGTTCAGAAACAGTTTAATCCCAAGAACTATAAACGCAATTAATCAATTGCTCCTTGTAGAACTGTTTGTACTTACAGTGGGAGCCACGTCAAACAGCCGCTTGGAGCATGACAGGTCCATGACAGGACCATGACAGGACCACACACGATCCGTGCACGGAATGTGATCCCCCGCGATGACGCAGTTAACGATGCCCCGCCCCATAAACGCTCCCATGCGCTTTCTAAAAAGATGGTTGCAATGCTGTATAAACCTGCCAGATGGAGCATTGACTGCTTCAGTTAACTGCAGTGTGGGAGTGAAGTGGAGTTTTAGAGTGGAAATAATAGATCGTTATTTGGAACACATGCATTTCATGTCTGTTCCGTTACTACAGTAATCTGTATAAACACATTGTTAAAACAGAAACGTTTTTTATATTCTACTAGTAGATGGCAAAATGTAGGCATAAACTATATAATGTATGAAGCCTGAAGTATCAAAGAAATAATTTCACAAAAGATACAAATCTAACACAATTGCGCTTTTATTCAGAAATATAACTGCAGAAACAAAAAGCCGCCTTAACATGCGACATTGACACCTGTTTATTATGACTGTCTCCGTGGCACAATAGAATCAGCTCGCGACTGGGAATCAAAAGGTCGCGAGTTTGATCCTGCACCACTCTGTTTTGAGAAGTAAACTGCTCTTAGTCTTACTATTTTAGAATAAAAACATACATTTGACATACATACATCTGCAACAGCCGGCGTAATTTATGATACTTGTAAAGATTCCCCGCTGGGGAGAAAATTTATTTATTTTTAACATTCGCCGTTCTGCCTGCCTGAACTCCCTGTCTATCTATATAGTAATAACAGTAATTTTATTATTATATAGGAGCTTCCCTGTCTGCCTATCATATAGTGCCTTTCCTTCCTACCTACCTATCTATAGATCTATCCCCTTAGCTGTTTTTATATATCTATTATACAGTGCCATCCCTGTTTATTTATATATCTAGTGCCTTCTCTGTCTGTCTGTCTGTCTGATTGCATATAGCGCTGAACTTACTGCTCTGTACTATTCTGTCCTCTGCATGTCCTGGAGTACAAAAGAAACAGCACCATACAGCAACATGTGCAAACTGGCAAGATCGGGGAAAAAACACGCGGTCACTGATTACAAACCGCAAGATGAATGAAAGAGACAATATATGTAAAAACATCATCACACTAATACAATATTATTTGAAAACGAACAGCGTCAGATCAAATTTGAATATGCGCCCTATCTGACGCTATTCATTTTCAAATAATATTACATGTACTGTGCGTTAAAACTGCTGCAATGAATAAGCTGACTCCTTCTGTAACAGTGTCAGCGTGTATTCAAACCCGATCTGACGCTGTTCTTTTTCAAATATTATCGCATGTACTTAACTATTTTAGAGTAAAAACATACATTTGATTTCAGTCAGTCTGTAAGAGCCAGTGTAAATGCACGATAACTGTAAAGTTTAGCTTTTTTTTTAATTCAGTTCCATTCTCTCAGTCGCGTTCACGATCCCCCAAATCTGACAATGCTGTTTTCACATAAAGACGTGCTACAATTCGAATGTGATTTATTTGGAGACGCGCTATACTCGAATGTGATTTATTTGGAGACGCGCTATACTCGAATGTGATTTATATAGGGAAGAAAGTACAATGTCAGGTGCTCATTCAGTGTAATATGAACCATAGCACAGAGAGATGTGTACACTGCAACAAGTACACATGTCGTGAATGTAGGAAGGGTGTGTGGGAATTGTTAATATTTGAATGTGATGATTTTATATAGCATGGATCGGAAATCAGCAGTTCTTAGCATTGCACCACGCAAGCTGTCGTATCAACCGCCTACTGTAACTTGCTTTGTTTTTTTCTACACTTATAGTCTAGTATAAAAGTGCACTTGTTTTTTATTCTTGTACACCAACATATGTTCCTGTGTTTGAGCGACACGGGCATGCTCAAAAAAATAGACGTGTAATGCCACGAAAGGTGCATGCAGGCACTTCAGTTCGCAAGCATTGGTACGAGAATGCAGTCACAAGTACGCTGCAGAGCTACAGCGCATCTTTATGTGAAAACAGCATTCTCTGATGGGGGGTAGGGAAGGATCCTGAACACGACTGAGACTGAAAAGTGAATAAAAAAAAAAAAAAATAACCTTTACAAGTATCATAAATTACACTGGCTGTTACACACTGAAATCAAATGTATGTTTTTATTCTAAAATAGTAATAATAAGAGCAGTTTACTTATTACTCTCCAGATATTATGCGCCATTAATTGATTTGTCATGCCATTTTTTGACTATCAGCGAAAAAAACATCAGCGAAAACATCAAAAATATAACAAAACCAAACTCATGTAGTTTCATTAATTAATTAATTAAAAATAGCATGAGCATCATGGGTTGTGTATTGAGTGATTTAAATCTGTTTTATTAATCATTTTTCCCTTTTTTACCACATCATCTATTTATGAAACAATGTTAACGTAAGTTATTTTAATTATTGAACTTAGTAACCGGCTGCTTGGACACTGCTGAACATTACAAAACTGCCATGTCCCACAATACAGTGCATCTTTAATAAGACATGTTTACAATAGAACAAACCAGGACATGCGTGTTTGATGTATTTCAGTACTCTTTATTAACTGTGTACAAACATAGCTATAGTGTACAGTTTGTGCGCTGGTGGGGATTTGAAGATTGTTCATTTTCCACTGAACTCCCTATTGTTTTTCACTATCATTCTCAGTACATTATGAAGTCCGGTGATTAATGTACTGCAGAAGTCTTGGGTAACTTTTGTCTCCCAAAATACCTCAATGGCACGAATAAAAACATGCATTTGATTTCAGTGTGTAACAGCCAGTAATTTATGATACTTGTAAAGGTTAGTTTTTTTTTTTTTTTAATTCACTTTTCATTCTCAGTCTCAGTCGTGTTCAGGATCCTTCCTTACCCCCCATCTGAGAATGCTGTTTTCACATAAAGATGCGCTGTAGCTCTGCAGCGTACTTGTGACTGCATTCTCGTACCAATGCTTGCGAACTGAAGTGTCTGTGTTCACTTTTCATGGCATTACACGTCTATTTTTTTGAGCATGCCCATGTCGCTCAAACACAGGAACATATGTTGGTGTACAAGAATAAAAAACAAGTGCACTTTTATTCTAGACTATAAGTGAAGAAAAAATAAAGCAAGTTACAGTAGGCGGTTGATACGACAGCTTGCGTGGTGCAATGCTAAGAACTGCTGATTTCCGATCCATGCTATATAAAATCATCACATTCAAATATTAACAATTTCCACACACCCTTCCTACATTCACGACATGTGTACTTGTTGCAGTGTACACATCTCTCTGTGCTATGGTTCCTATTACACTGAATGAGCACCTGACATTGTACTTTCTTCCCTATATAAATAACATTTGAGTATAGCGCGTCTCCAAATAAATCACATGTGAGTTATAGCGCGTCTTTATGTGAAAACAGCATTGTCAGATGGGGGGGTGGGGAGGGGTCGTGAATGCGACTGAGAGAATGGAACTGAATAAAAAAAAAAAAACTAACCTTTACAATTCTCATGCATTTACACTGGCTCTTACAGACTGACTGAAATCAAATGTATGTTTTTATTCTAAAATAGTTAAGTACATGTAATATTATTTGAAAACGAACAGCGTCAGATCAGGTTTGAATACACGCTGCGACGCTGTTACAGAAGGAGTCAGCTTATTCAGTGCAGCAGTTTCAACGCACAGTACATGCAATATTATTTGAAAATGAACAGCGTCAGATCGGGCGCATATTCAAACCCGATCTGACGCTGTTCGTTTTCAAATAATATTGCATTAGTGCGATGATGTTTTTACATATATTGTCTCTTTCATTCATCTTGCGGTTTGTAATCAGTGACCGCGTGTTTTTTCCCCGATCTTGTTGCTGTATGGTGCTGTTTCTTTTGTACTCCGGGACATGCAGAGGACAGAATAGTACAGAGCAGTAAGTTCAGCGCTATATGCAATCAGACAGACAAACAGGCAGAGAAGGCACTAGATATATAAATAAACAGGAAGGCACTGTATAATAGATATATAAAAACAGCTAAGGGGATAGATATATAGATAGGTAGGAAGGAAAGGCACTATATGATAGGCAGACAGGGAAGCTCCTATATAATAATATAATATAATGTTATAATTATAATAATAAAATATAATGTTAAAAACACGTGATTGCAGCTCGCAGCTAAATTGCTGGCGTGTGTTAACGTGTTCTTGAGAACAAAGCGCCATCTAGTGGTGGAACCAGGTAAATGAATAAATAGGGCATGAATGGGCGTGTTTACTGTGAAATCTTGACACGCCTTATGTCAGTAGAGGGAGGGGGGGATCACAGCGTGCATAGGGCAGCCGTACGCCATTTGCACGCCATTCACACGGCCGCGGCTATTTGATGTGGCTCCATCTGTATAAGTACAATCACCTCACTGTAAACTTGCACTATAGTTATAATATCGCACAACCTGAGCCATTATAAAGCGCGTATTTACATATGATGACGATATCATTTTTAAGATGAAATGCAGCAAAATATGTTTATTATATTATACAAATACAACCATAACTTCATTTAAATAATCTATATTCTTCATTGGGAGTGTCATGAAAGATAGAATAATTAAACATGTACTACGAAGATATTTCAATGTTCCTTAAACATTTTAAAGAATCGGTGCTCTAAGCTTACAGATGGCTTAACGTCTATTATAGAGCTGATTGTGCGGCGATCGGTTACTTGGAGAAAGAAAAGCAAGGACTGCAGGAGCGGCTACGCCAATAAATATTGAATACTAGCAAAATACCCGTACTTTGCAGCAGAGAAGTAGTGTGTTAAAAAAGTTATGCAAAAGAAAAGGAAACATTTTAAAAATAACGTAACATGATTGTCAATGTAATTGTTTTGTCACTGTTTTGAGTGTTGCTGTCATATATATATATATATATATATATATATATATATATATATATATACACACACACACAGACACACACACATATAAACATATATACATATACATATAAACGCATCTACATATATATATACACATATCAACACATATATACACATACATTTACATACGTACATACACACACACATATACATACATACATACAGATAAATACACATACATACATATATACACACAAACATATATATATATATATACAGATCTACATATATATACATATCTACATATATACACACGTCTATATATATAATTCACTAAGGCAAGACAACCATGGAAATGGTTTGTGAGGGGTATCCTTAAAACAATCCTTTAAAACTGAGGTTAAAGCACAATGAAGGAATCAGTCTTTAAAAACCAATAAGCCCTGTGCCTCTGTTTCATTACCGTCTCACCTGCTTCACCAATGCAGGCCCTGCAACAGTCGAGACGCTCTGTCAGCAGCTGACCTTCTCTGTGCCTGACCGGTTCACACAGAGGCAGCGCAAGAGAAAGCCGCACCAGAGACAGACAGAGGCACACACACAGGCAGCTGGCGGGCGGCTCTCCGTGAGTTTCTCTTGCGAGCGGGCACATGACCAGGCGGTGTGTATGCTTCGAGAACGAGGGTGGACGCAGCTTGCGACCAGGCACGTGAACAGGCAGTGTGTATGTTTCGAGTGCGAGAGTGGACGCGACAGGACCATCTAGGAAAAATCATGTGGCGGATGTGATTCGCTGTATGCAGTGTGTAAAACAGTTTGTTTGTCGCAGATGTGAATTGCAGTATGCGGCGTGTAGAACAGTTTGCGGGGGGTGTCCCTGTGTCTTTCAAGCAGCGTGTGAAACAGTTTGCAAGGGGTATCCCATGGGATCCTTAAAACAATCCTTTACAACTGAGGTTAAAACACAATGTAGTAAGCAGTCTTTAAAAACTGACTTTTCAGTTACGACGCACGACCTCGTGCACCAAAACAAACTGTTTTACACGGTACATACAGCAATTTGCATCCGCGACAAACATGCGTCTTCTTCACTCACGGACAATTATATGTTTTTCTCTCCAGAGTTCCATCTTTTCATTCACTTTCTGTTGTATCCTCAAACCCTCCCTTTTTACACAACTGTGTCTTTCCAGAAGTGTTCAACCATCAATAAATAATTATGCGGCGTTTGTTATACCGCGGGTTCACTATTGTGTTGTATTTTGTTCTCTCCAGAGTTCCATCTTTTCATTCACTTACTGTTGTATTCTCACACCAACCCGTTTTAGACAACCGTGTCTTTCCAGAAGTGTTTAGCATTCAATAAATAATTATGCATGAGATTGAGCGTGTGTCTAGGTAAGCCGTTGAACCCCATTCGGGCTGCAAACCGTGGAATTCCCACTAAGTGCGACTCATACGCTCCCACTGTTTTCGTCCCTACCCTTTGTACACACCCCCCTCCCACACGTTGACTGTTAATAGAGGCATGTTTCTCGGAGGTGAATCGCCATATGCAGTGTGTGAAACTGTTTGCGAGGGGTATCCCATTGGATCTTTAAAACATTCCTTTACAACTGAGGTTAAAACACAATGAAGTGAGCAGTCTTTAAAAAACGAGTTTTCGGTTACGACGCACGACTGCGTGCAGTATAGCAAAGTGTTTTACACACTACATACAGCAATTTGCATCCGCGACAAACATGCGTCTTATTAGATGCTCCTGCACTTTGTACACACCCCCCTCCCACCTCGCTACGCCGCACGGATGATTGTGTGTTGGTTCGTTCCGTGCATTGTTACAACATTGCTTTTCTTGCTGATTTATTACATTACCGATTTTTCAAATGTTAATTTTTCTCCCTGTGCTGAAAAATTATTAAAAAACCGGCCTGATTATGCATCGTATGGTACGCCATGGGTTGGCTAGTATATATATATACATATCCACATATACTTGTATATATACACATATATATACATATCTACATATATATATATATATATATATACATACATACATACATATATATATATATATAAATATCTACATATATATATATATTCTGTATATAGCAAAATACCCGCACTTCGCAGCGACGAAGAACTGCTTTTAAATTTTTATTAAGAAGAAATGAAAACCTTTTTAAACTGAGGGAAAATATCCCAATAACTATCTGTTAAGGATCTCTTTGTATACCACGTTGTCAGTTCAGCACTCCGGTTGTAATATGACCAAGCTGTGCACTGAGCTTACTCTTGAGCATGCAATGTATAGTTTTGTCCAGGAGAAAAGCAATGTCGCCTCAAATCAATGGCAACCTTTTGTAGGATCTGTCCCTGAGACTTATTAATTGTCATCGTGAAGCAGAGCCTTACTGGAAATTTGAGGCATTTGAATTGAAATGGGAGATCAGAGGATATAACGGTGATGTGAGGAATACATTCAGAGTGTGGCGCTCTGCTGTTTTTTTTTGTGTAGCTGCCTTCACACAGCTTCTCCGCTGCTTTATAAACGAACGCCATATAAGGCCGTCGTTTCTCCTTGCTTCGCGGTTCTGTACTGTTTCATTGTTCATTTATTAAGATTGTTATAGTTATTGTGTAGCTATTCGATACTTACTTTACTGTTCTGGTACCCATTTCCTTTATTTAATCCACAGCTTGTACACTATTTTTTGTTTGTTTATTACTTTCTTTAGATGACTGCCTGCTCATATACAGTAAGGCGCTCCGCTGGTTTTTTGTGAAGCAGCCTTTACACAGCTTATCCGCTGTTTTATAAACGAACGACATATAAAAGCCATCCTTTTTCCTTGCTTTGCAAAGGAAGCTGCCTTTTTATTTAACCCACGGGTTCTCCGCTGTTTTATTGTTCATTTATTACGATTGTTATAGTTCTCTTTATATATCACGTTGTCAGTTCAGCACTCTGGTTGTAATATGACGAAGCTGCGCAAGTTCACTCTTGAGGATGCAACGTATAGTTGTCCAGGAGAAAAGCAATCTTGCCTGAAATCAATGGCAACCTTTTGTAGGGTCTGTCCCTGAGACTTATTACTTGTCATCGCGAAGCAGAGCCTTACTGGAAATTGGAGGCATCTGAATTGAAATGGGAGATCAGAGTGTATAAAGGGGATGCGAGGAATACATTGAGTGTGGAGAAACTCTAGAGACAGCGTGTGTATTAACTTGTGGATTTTTCTGTGAGTATTTGGTGGCAGCGTGACGAAGTTGCTTCCGCAAGATCGCGTTAGCTGTGGAGCTCAGCTCGGAGCATATTCTTTTCCTACCTTGTCAATTATGTAATGCGTTTTTTGAACAGGTTTGATGCATGGAAGTGATCAGTAGTACTGCGCTCAGTCAGTTCACGTGAGCTGCTCTCTTGTGTGATGTTGCGATGTCCACGGCTTTATTTAATGTTAGCTAAGACCCGGCACTTAAAAGTTTCTTGCTGCAGCAATTTTAACTCCGTTACAAAGTGATCCAAAGTCTCGTTTATACCTCGTGTCTTCATGTCTATCTCGTGAATAAAGTATTCAGCGTTTTTCTTCAGCGCTCTTTGGGAGCTCTTCCTTCTTTTCTACGTACTGCATTCACAGTCACTTCACATGATTATGTGGGAGGCGTGATGATGTGAGACACAGCTCCACTCTCCACGGCCATCAAGCTAAAGTCCATTACAGTATATGGAGAAAAATAGGTTCCAGTTATGACCATTACGCGTAGAATTTCGAAATGAAACCTGGCCAAATTTCAGCCTTCTACCTACACGGGAAGTTGGAGAATTAGTGATGAGTCAGTGAGTGAGTAAGTGAGTGAGTGAGGGCTTTGCCTTTTATTAGTATAGATAAAACAGAAAGAGAAAATAAAAACACAGCTAAAAATGCAGCGACACATTTTGGCAAAAGTTAAACGCTTGTGTCATGAGTACGAGGCGGCTATGCAGTGTCCGCAACGGACGTGGCCATCCACCGTGCATAAGCTACTTTATTGACATTGGCAGGCGAAGGAGCCACCGATTCTTCCTCTGCCTAGGGCCACCACAAGCCTTGAGACGCCCCTGAGTACTGCTGCAATAAATTATTTCATCAAAGGTCGCACACAATCACTGCGCCGTGAAACCCATGTTTAATAACGTGCTTTAACTCCTATTATCATGAAAATGATCACGTATACATCTCAGTATTTTAGTTATTCAGAGAGCTGTAATATCACAAATGTAATGGATTCTGTGTCCAGTCGAAGGAAGAGAGCCAGTTTGAGAAGCAAGTAGTGATTCACACACATAGAGCACATAGAAGATCAATTACAAAACAAAGCATTTAATGTGCTACTTTAATTACGATGTGATTTGAGAAACTGGTTAATTAAACGATTTTAAGATGAAGTTTATGATGTTATACTTTAATGACAAAATAAACTACATGACTAAAGTGAAAATGTCGAGATTGAAGTTGACATTTCGTGCTTTTTCCCCACTGTGTGCCTTTTTTTTTCTCTGTACCCTAATAAGCTTTCATATGACACTCAGACAGTGGGCTACAACTCGCCTTTTCACGATATGTGACTTCTTTTGTATTTCCGGCACTGTGCGATTTTGTGAACGTGAGCTTTCAAGTTTCTGCAACACGCTATGTCACTTGATCAACTTCCTTTTGTTGATTATACCACGGTTAAATTAAACAAATAGTATGTTTTTCCTTTGCCTCCACTTGGTATTCGCTGAAATTCTTATAGTTTCCCCCGTGCTTTTCACAGAAGGGCGATTTATATTGATTTGCATATTCAAAGAGGCGTAATTCTGGGAGGAGTTGGGGCGTTACATAAAACGCATGCACAAGCGTTACTTTTCACGCTGATCGGGATTTATGTAGCGGAAGAACGTGGAAGTTGGAGTATGCACAGATTCCTGCATCTGGAGTTTTCTGTGCGTAAGCACATTTCGGCTTTTGTGCTTACGCCATGTTATAGTGCGAGTTCTACGCACGGCGTTATACATGAGGCCCCAGGTCCGGATGCGACTCACGATCATTTTTCAAAAAGTGTCAGGATCAGTTTTCTTAGCTCTTTTTCTGCTTCTTCTGAAGAAGTAAAAATGTAGAGCTTACCTTGAATGTCCCCTTTCAGTTTGGCAGGATTCAAGAGGCTGTATCTGATCTTGGCTTTCCATAACTACTGTTTAATGTTAAAAAATGTGGCATGTTTAGCAGCTGTTGAAGGTGAGAAATCAGGGAAAATACAAATGTGGTCATTTTTAAGTATAATCTCTTGTTTCTGTCTGAGAAATAACATTATATGTAGTTTAAATTGTAATTTTTCAAAAAGCATAATGAGAGTTCTAGGTTTTGAGGTATTTGATCCACGTATGTGGTAAGCTACTGCTATCTTGGTGTCTGATTTGTTTGATTTTTTCCTCTCCGATTACTTTAGAGAATAGTTCACCTATGAATTTCAATGGGTTTGGACTTTCATGATTCTCAGGAAGACTTTTGATTCTAATATTCCTTCTGCATCCATTTTCTAGTGCAGCAAGTCTGTCACCAAGCACTCTGCATTCAGAACTTGCAGCCGTTGCCAGTTGTTCAGCACTTTAAATATGAGTCGTGAATATTTACTTAACGTCTTCAGCTCAGACAGATCATTCCGATCTTCTCTGTCCTCCACAGGTAAAGTGGCAAGCCCAGTTAGAGTCAACATTGGCAGCTCATAAAGAGTAGTTGACATCGTGGAAGGTACGGCCATTTTCAGTTTTAATGAAACTTCTGGAATCGATGAGTTCTCCAGGCCTGACTCACTTGCACATTCACTCCCTCTTTCGCTCTCGGCTGGAGACGATGCTGCAGTTTCAGGTCCTAGGAAATCTGTACTTTCACTGGTCTCGTAGAGCGTATGAGAACATGAGGGCAACCATTAACAAGGATATATAAAGACAGTTGGAGAGGAATATAGCAGATAAGGCGACAGACGACCCTAAGAGATTCTTTAGTAGTAAAAGAACAGTCAAGGAGGAGGTGAAATACATCATAAGTAGTAAAGGGGAATTAAAAGATAACGACAGTGAAATAGCGGATGCCCTAAACTTACATTTTTCTGAGGTGTTTACAAGTGAGCAAGTGGATAACCTGCCATCTGTAACAGGGACTACTAAGGAGGTACTGAGGGATTTGGAAATTGTAGAGGGAGAAGAGCTGATCAGATTAAACAAGATGAAATCAAACAAATCACGAGGACCAGATAATATTTATCCTTGTGTTCTTAAGTAGGCTAGTGAGTACAGATATAAACCCTTGACACATATTTTTAGGAAGTCATTGCGCACTGGAGAGATTCCGAAGGACTGGAAAATGGCAAATATCATCCCATTATATAAAAAGGGTGACAGGGCAGATCAGAGCAAGTACAGGCCAGTAAGCTTAACATACATCACAGGAAAATTAATGGAAGGAATTATTAAGGATAAAATTAAGCAACTTCTGGCAAGGACAGGAGTTATTAGGAACAGTCAGCATGGGTTCATAAGAGGGAGGTCGTGGTTTACTAACATGCTGGAATTCTATGAGGAGGCAACAAAAGTATACAATCAAAGTGGAGCTTATGATATTATTTATCTGGACTTTCAGAAAGCATTTGATAAGGTGCCACATGAGAGGGTGGGCATCAAGTTAAAAGAAGTGGGAGTTCAGGGTGATGTTTTTAGATGGGTGCAGAATTGGCTCAGACACAGGAAGCAGAGGGTGATGGTGCGAGGAACCTCATCAGAACTGGCCGATGTTAAGAGTGGTGTTCCACAGGGGTCAGTGCTAGGGCCGCTGCTATTTTTAATATATATAAATGATTTAGATCGGAATATAAGTAACAAGCTGGTTAAGTTTGCAGATGATACCAAGATAGGTGGATTAGCAGATAATTTGGAATCCGTTATATAATGACAGAAGGACTTGGATAGCATACAGGCTTGGGCAGATTTGTGGCAGATGAAATTTAATGTCAGTAAATGTAAAGAATTACACATAGGAAGTAAAAATGTTAGGTTTGTATACACAATGGGCGGTTAGAAACTCAAGAGCACACCTTATGAGAAGGATTTAGATTAGATTAGATTAGATTCACTTTATTGTCATTACACATGTATAAATACAGGGCAACAAGATTCAGTTTAGCATCTAATCATAAGTGCAAAGAGCAGAAGTACAATAAATATAATATGTGCATATTATGTACAGTTAAATACGATATTTACAGTTAAATGCGATATATACAGTTAAATACGATATGTACGATAGATATATAGATATATATAAATAGATATACAAATGTTCTAAATGCGGATGGCAAATATACATATTTTACAATATACATTTATGTACCTATACATGTATTTGTATGTACTATAATACTATAAGTACTATATATATATATATATATATATATATATATATATATATATATATATACATACAGATGTACAACATACAGGTGTGTTATGTATGTGCAGTAATAATATAAGTACTATTATATATATACACAGATGTACAATATACAGATGTGATATGTATGTGCTGTAATACTATGAGTATTGTAATATATACAGATGTACAATATATGATGTACAATGTACAGGTGTGCTGTGTGTGCACAGGTATGTACAGATGTGTACAAGGAAGGGAGGAGGAGTAGTGTAGAGGATTAAGTGTGTGGATGTGAAGGTTCAACGGGGGACTGAGTTCAGAAGTGTGACCGCTGTGGGGAAGAAGCTGTTCCTAAACCTGCTGGTTTTAGTTGGAAGGCTCCTGTAGCGCCTTCTGGAGGGGAGGAGCTGGAAGAGTTTGTTGGCTGGATGAGAGGAGTCCTTAAGAATGCAACGAGCTTGGCGTAAACATCTCTTCTTGTGAACGTCCTCAATGACCGGAAGTGGGGTCCCTATGATGCGTTGTGCGGTTTTCACCACCCGCTGCAGTGCCTTGCGGTCAGCAACAGAGCAATTCCCATACCAGGCTGTAGTACAGTTAGTCAGGATGCTCTCTATTGCACAGTGGTAGAAGTTGCCCAGTATGACAGCAGATAGTTGGCTCTTCTTCAGTATCCTCAAGAAGAAGAGGCGCTGATGGGCCTTCTTGACCAGGCTGGAGGTGTTGTTTGTCCATGACAGGTTCTCCGAGATATGTATCCCCAGGAATTTAAAGCTGGAAACCCGTTCGACAGCCATGCCATTGATGTGAATGGGGTGGTGGTGTCTCCTTCTTCTTCCTGAAGTCCACAATGAGCTCCTTGGTTTTGGTGGTATTCAGGAGCAGGTTATTTTCAGCGCACCACGCAGCTAAGTGTTTTACCTCCTCCCTGTAATTAGACTCATCGTTATCACTGATGAGACCGATCACCGTGGTATCGTCTGCAAACTTGATGATGGAATTGGATCCATACATGGGCCTGCAGTCATGAGTGAAAAGGGAGTAGAGGAACGGGCTCAACACGCAGCCCTGTGGAACGCCAGTGTTGAGTGTAATGGTGGTAGAGCAGTTATGGCCAGTCCATGGAAGTCCATGATCCAATTACAGATAGAATTATTGATACCAAGATCCACAAGTTTAGTGATCAACTTGGAAGTGATGACTGTATTAAATGCTGAGCTGAAGTCAACAAACAGCAATCTTGCATAGGTGTTCTTATTGTCCAGGTGTGAGAGTACACCGTGAAGCGCTGTGGATACCGCATCCTCTGTACTCCTATTGTTACGGTAGGCAAATTGGTGAGGATCCAGTGTGGGGGGCAGGCATGTCTTGAGGTGTGCCAGTACCAGTCGCTCAAAGCACTTCATAGCTATGGGCGTGAGTGCTACAGGGCGGTAGTCATTCAGGCACATTGGTGATGCGTGTTTCAGCACTGGCACTATGGAGGTGGTTTTGAAGCATGCTGGCACTGCTGCCTGGGCAAGGGACAGGTTGAAAATATCCGTGAAGACCCCTGCCAGCTGTTCAGCACATGCTCTAAGGACACGCCCAGGATGCCATCAGGGCCAGCAGCCTTATGAGCATTGATGCGGCTTAGTGCGTTATGAACCTCCGTGTGAGTGAGTGTGATGGTATGGCAGTCATCAGAGGGTAGGGTTATGGTGGACTTTTCCTTGTTGTCCTTGTCAAAGCGAGCGTAGAAGTCGTTCAGCTAATTGAGGAAAGACATATCCAGAGTTGACAAAGTGCCCCTCCACCTTCAGTTGGTAGCTAAGCTTGGCCTTGTTGATGCCCCTCTTCAGTTCTGCCCTGGAAGTACTGTAGGCCTGTGTGTCACCTGATCTGAAGGCATTGTTACGTGCCTTTAGCAGAAGCTGCACTTCCCTGTTCATCCATGGTTTCTGATTCGGGTACGTTGTGATCCGCTTCTCTGTGGTAACACTGTCAATTGTGGTGCTGATGTGTTCCAGTACTGAGTGTGTGTAGTAGTCAATGTTTATTTGTGAGTCGAAGGTGGCCTGAGAGGCAAACATGCTCCAGTCTGTGTCCTTAAACCTGTTCTGGTGTGTAGAGTCAACCCCCACTGGCCACACTTTGATGGTCTTCACTGTTGGTCTCACACGGTTGATAAGTGATGAGTATTTGGGGGTGAGAAACAAAGAAAGGTGATCAGACTGTCCCAGGTGGGGGAGGGGTGTAGCTGTGTAGGCTCCAACAATGTTAGTGTAAACATGATCCAAGGTTTTATCCCCTCTGGTATGGCAGGAGACATGTTGGTGAAATTTAGGTAGCACCGTCTTTAGGTTGGAGTGGTTGAAATCACCTGCTACAATAAATGCAGCCTCAGGGTGAGCAGAATGTTGTTTGCTAATGGCTGCATAGAGTTCTTTCATAGCAAGCTTAGCATTAGCATCCGGTGGGATATATGCAGCTGTTATTATAGTGGAGGTGAACTCCCTCGGCAGATAGAATGGTCTACACTTAACCATGAGATACTCAAGGTCAGCTGAACAGTGTTTTCCAACAATGACAGAGTTTGTACACCAAGCCTTGTTAATATAAATGCACAATCCTCTGCCTCTTGTCTTACCGGAATCATCAGCTGTTCTGTCTGCCCGGAGAATGTGGCGCCCGACTAGCTCTATAGCATCGTTAGGTATACCGCTGTGTAGCCATGTTTCTGTTAATATCATGATGTTACAGTCCAGTATTCTCCTATTGTCGGTGATCCAAAGTCGCAAATCGTCCATTTTATTTGCCAGGGACCGCACATTAGGAAGGAAAATACTGGGTAAGGATAGCCGATGTGGTGTTAGCCTTAGCTTAGCTGTTAGCCCTCCGCGTTTCCCCGCCTTTGTTTACGGTCTCTGCGCCGTCTTCGAGTACTTCCAGTCGGCCGGGTAGCCTGTGAAGCGTCGGGTGTTCTTCTTATCTCAGGGATGAGATGAAGGTTGCTAATAAAACAGTCCGAGTTGTGTAGATCAATATCCAAAAGCTCTTGTCGGGTGTAGGATGTAAAAGCCGAAGCTGTTCTGAACAACAGACCCGAGATGAGCAGGAATAACACTGCTATTTTGCAAAATCTGAAGAGACGCTGAGCCTCGCGTGACGCACGTGCCGCCATAGTCGCATGTTAATGGCGACTAATTTTAATTTAGGAGTCATAGTGGACTCTAAGCTATCGACTTTCAGACAGTGTTCAGAAGCCATTAAGAAGGCTAACAGAGTGTCAGGTTATATAGCGCCTTGATGTGTGGATTACAAGTCACAGGAGGGTCTGATCAACCTTTATAACACACTGGTGAGACCTCATCTGGAGTCCTGTGTGCAGTTTTGGTCTCCAGGCTACAAAAAGGACATAGCATCACTAGAAAAGGTCCAGAGAAGAGCGACTAGGCTGATTCAGGGCTACAGGGGATGAGTTATGAGGAAAGATTAAAAGAGCTGAGCCTTTACAGTTTAAGCAAAAGAAAATTAAGAAGTGACATGATTGAAGTGTAAAATGATGTCTCTTTGTCCCTCCTCTTCAGGCATTAACACTCAAACTCCCAATGTGTAGTGACTGCATGAACAAAAAGCCAAATGGAGTCCACAGTAAAAGACACGACACCAAACAAAGGGGCTGACTAAAGAGACAATCCATTATTTTGGGTTGAGTGACTTGCGCACTTTGCCAATAACATACTTTAATCTGGTTGCTTCTTATTGCTCAATGCCTAACTAAACTGCTTCACGCGTAACTCTTTGTGCAGACACCAGAAATAACTGCGGATCTGGAAAATAATCTTCAACCTTCACTCCTTTCTTGCCATCAATAAACTCCAAGAAACTCCTAATACTAGCCGTACTATAACTACCTCTTAGCAGATACTGAGAGGTGTCAATGTCACTCTCACCCTCCACATTGTCCCTTTACTCATTTGTGATGTCACTTTGATTTGTCACACACTCGCTATGTTCTTTGGATGACTGATCTGACACAAGGCTTTTCTTTGCCTGTCCTCTATCCGTTGATTGTTCCTTCCTTTTTCACGTGGAAACTTTAACGGGCTTATTGCTCGCACTCACTGATTCACACACCGCTGCACTGCCGCTCACCACAACGGCCACTCCGCCGTCAGTCTCAGCTCTCTCACATCTCTGCAACTCAGCAGCCCCCTTCAATGAGCTCTCCGGCAGGAGACTGTGATTAGAAACGTTCACTTCTACACTCGTATCAGTGATCTGAGGCTCATTTACAGCTGGGACCAGTGGTGCAGCTTCTCCCAAGCAAACTGCTGCTGCCGCCACCCCAGTGCTGTTGATCTCAGGTGATACATGAACTTCAGTCGGTGTGCTCTCTGCCGGCTCGCGGAGCTCAGGACTGACTGATAGGCGATCAGCTGAACCGTCGGCCTTGGCCGATATATCTGTAATACTTTGAAGCAGACTCTTCTCAGGAACCGCCGTCACTAAAGTACTAAGGAGCTGATTACAAACAACACCGGCTGCAGCCATCGACTCCTTCATACCAGTCATACTTTCAACCTCATAGCCACTCTCAGATTCATGCTCACTATCATCAGTGTTAGCTTCGTCTAAATTCTCCTCAGGGTGAGTAGTAGAACCCGCAATACCACTTATCCAGTTTTACACTGTGAGGCCTTGTGTTCTGCTCTACCGCACATGAAACATTTCATGGATTCAGACGTGACAAACACAACATAGTCACTGCCGTCCACTTTAAATCGGAGAGCTACATTGATATCGTCATTCATGTTATTTAGTATAGCATATACTTGTCTACGAAACGAAACAACGTGTTTTAATTCATGCCGTTTTTTATCCAAGAGGGATCATGGTTAATTCTGAAACGATCTGACCATAGCGCTTCAGTTCATTTACCAGAATATCGTTCATTAAAAATGGAGAAACATTTGAAACTGTTACTTTTTTAGCTGGAGTTGATAAAGGCAAAACAGGGACAAGCGCTCTGCTTATAACCAACCTTCCTCTACCAACTGATTCACCAGGGATTCCTCATTTACAAAAACCACCAACGATTTATTCATTCTTGATGCCGAGCGGATATTTTTATATCCAACTACTCTCCCAGCTGCCTCCACACACGTCTCAACAGAGACCATCGGATCCGCCAAGATCTTAGCATCATTGAAGTGGGAGAGATTCTCATAAAACTTTGGAAATAAACCTGACACTGACTCTTTGGACACGGCCATGGCCAAAAACACTCCAAGACCGTGTCTTAACTAACAACAAACTAACTTTACAACAGTAATATAGCTAAGAGAAAAGAAGAAAAAAAATAGAAAAATACAAATTCTCACAGAGACCCTCCACGAACGAAGCTGGCCAGCAACCCACAACCACACCAACCCAGACCAGAGCAGTCAACTGACAGAGAATCCATAGATAGATAGATAGATAGATAGATAGATAGATAGATAGATAGATAGATATGAAAGGCACTATAATTTAGGTCATCTGCATAGGCAACCATCTTAAGTCACAGATTAGAAACCTGGGGCCTCAGGTG
Source organism: Polypterus senegalus (assembly GCF_016835505.1). Lineage (NCBI taxonomy): Eukaryota > Metazoa > Chordata > Cladistia > Polypteriformes > Polypteridae > Polypterus > Polypterus senegalus. Next base: position 3,185,552 of record NC_053155.1, on the reverse strand, counting down.
TAAACCTCGCTTAGATTCCAAACTAAGATTTTGTTTACGCTCAAAAGACAAAAATGACAAACTCACAAAAATCTGATTTGTCAAACTCTATTTACACCACATGGCACATAAAGTTCCTCCCTAAATCTCAAATGAACATAAAACTCTGAGCTTGTGCCCACACACTTAGCCACTCCAGTAACCAGAGGCATCATATATAACGCCGTGCGTAGAATTCGCACTATAACATGGCGTAAGCACAAAAGCCGAAATGTGCTTACGCACAGAAAAATCCAGATGCAGGAATCTGTGCGTACTCCAACTTCCACGTTCTTCTGCTACATAAATCCCTGTCAGCGTGAAAAGTAACGCTCGTGCACATGCTTTATGTAACGCCCCAACTCCTCTCAGAATTATGCCTCTTTGAATATGCAAATCAATATAAATCGCCCTTAAGCTCAGCCTTCTGTGAAAAGACAATGGGAAAAGCACGGGGGGAAACATAAGAATTTCAGCGAATACCAAGTGAAGGCAAAGGAAAAACATACTATTTGTTCAAATAAACCGTGGTATAATCAACAAAAGGAAGTTGATCGAGTGACATAGCGTGTTGGAGAAACTTGAAAGCTCACATTCACAAAATCGCACAGTGCTGGAAATACAAAAGAAGTCACATATCGTGAAAAGGCGAGTTGTAGCCCACTGTCTGAGTGTCATATGAAAGCTTATTAGGGTACAGAGAAAAAAAAAGGCACACAGTGGGGAAAAAGCACGAAATGTCAACTTCAATCTCGACATTTCCACTTTAATCACATAGTTTATTTTGTCATTAAAGTAGAGCATCATAAACGTCATCTTAAAATCATTTAATTAACCAGTTTCTCAAATCACTTCGTAATTAAAGTAGCACGTTAAATGCTTTGTTTTGTATTTGATCTTCTATGTGCTCTGTGTGTGTGAATCACTACGTGCTTTCACTTTCTTGTTCTCTGACTGGACACAAAATCCATTACATTTGTGATATTACAGCTCTCTGAATTACTAAAATACTAAGATGTATATGTGATATCATTTTCATGATGATAGTTAAAGCACGTTATTAAACATGGGTTTCACGGCATACTGATTGTGTGCGACCTTCGATGAAATTATTTATTGCAGCAGTACTCAGGGGCGGCTCTACTCAGAGAAGGAATCGGTGGCCCCTTTGCTCGCCAATGTCAATATGGTATCTTATGCACGATGGATGGCCACGTCCGTTGCGGACACTGCATAGCCGCCTCGTGCTCATGACACAAGCGTTTAACTTTTGTCCAAATTTGCCGCTGCTTTTTAGCTGTGTTATTATTTTCTCTTTCTGTTTTATATTCACTCTCTGAGTAACCGATCTCCACACAATCAGCTCTGTAATAGACATTAAGCCATCTGTAAGCTTAGAGCGCCGATTCTTCAAAACGTTTAAGGAACATTGAAATATCTTTGTAGTACATGTTTAATTATTTTATCCTCCACGCCAGTCCCAGTGAAGAATATTTTATAGATTATTTAAATGAAGTTAAAGTTTTACCTGTATAATATAATAAACATATTTTGACGCATTTCATCTTAAAAATGATATCGCCATCATATGTAAATACCCGCTTTATAAAGTGGCGCAGATTGTGCAATATTATAACTGCAGTGCAAGTTTACAGTGAGGTGATTGTACTTATAAGTACTAACAGTTCTACAAGGAGCACTTAATTGAGTGCGTTTATAGTTCTTGGGATGAAACTGTTTCTGAACCATGAGGTCCGTACAGGAAAGACTTTGAAATGTTTTGCCGTGGCTGAGGCAGCGTGTGCTTGATGCTGTATACCGATAATTCTCTTTCCGATCAGCTGCTGCTGTGATTCACACTCAGATACAGTGATTTAAATACTCCGAGTGGTGCAGTGAGAGTAATATGGAAAAAGATGATCCGCTGTGGCAACTCCCTAGCAGAACAGCGGAAAGAAGAAGAAGGTGCAGTGAGAGTAACAAAGCTAAAGCAGTTATGGTATTTGGAATACTATGGCTGTTTCCTGGACCATTATATTGTTACGAGTTAATTACAATCAGATGCGTTACAATAATAAACAATATGCGATTAGTTTCAGTGTATTTATAAAGCCACGTCAGGAAAATAAGGAGTAACCACACAGGAACAGCAGCATTGCTTTGACGCTGGATGCCGCCAGTCTGCAAAACCGAGCGGATAACTTGCGTACGACAAGGTATGAGGTACCGTGGAAAAGTCGCGTGGCTTTACGCCAAGTGTAGGTTTTATACATGCGATTTGAGCGTGGAAAAGTTCTTCACACTTAACATTTCTGTCGCGTGCGCACCGTTTATACATGAGGCCCCAGGTATGGCTTAAAAAATGCCTCATTTGAATATTCATGACCTAATCACCATATTAATCTGACCCTGCTCCTGAGCGATGTCTTTAGTTTCAAACTATGGCAGAACACCAACAATGAAACTTCAGTGAGTGTGAACTTGAGGTGTTACTGAAATATGGCAGAGTTTAAGGAGCCGTCGGGGTGTCTGCCCTATCTAAGTGTCAAGTAAATGGTATGTTTCCTCTTTATTTTAATTTCAAAGTTAATATAAATATGTTAAATAAAGAATTAGGTGCACAGTAACACAGGGCTAACGTGCTGCCTCATAGTAAGGGGTCTGGGGGTTACGTCCCAGTGCTCCCTGTGTTTGTTTGCTCTCACAGTCCAAATACCTGTGTGTGTGAGTGTTCACCCTTTAATGGGCTGGCACCCTGTCCAGGAGTTGTTTCTGCCTGTGCCTACTGCTTGCTGAGATGGGCTCCAGTTGCCCCCTGCCCTGAATGTTATAAGCTGTCCTGCCTAAAGTAACTCTCCAGCGCAGGTCGCCAATCTTTAAAACAGACAGACAGACAGACAGACAGACACCGTGTAGAGTTTCAGTGACAGGTTAGTTCACCATTTCAGATTTCAGATGTCTACAGAATTTTCTCTTTTACACGCCTGAAAGACGCTCCTGTTGGTAGAACAGATCATCAGTAGTCAGCACAAGCGATTGTAACAGTAGAGTGTGTGTCTGTGGCTTATGGCTGCCAGTACAAACAGCGGCCTGGTGGTCTGAGTGAATCTTCTTTACACACCACACATACCACTGTGCCTCTGTGACAAAATATTTTAAATGAAGTGATATTTGTCTCTTATAATGAAGCAAATAAATAACAGAAAATGCTCCAACTTTCAAAGCAGTGAACTAAGTCGCATTGATTGTTGAGTACATTTTAGAACTTCTTAAAATAGGCAGGAGCTTATTTTATCACAATTATCATATACTGTCATTTAAATATAGTAAATGGTATTTGTGACCTTTTCATGATCACACCTGACTTGTCAATAGATTTAGACATCTTGAGGGCTGTCCTCATTACAGAGACCACCACACTGATCTCACACGACACGACACCTGTTATGTTAGAGGTTAGAAGAACCAAGTTTAGAAAATGGACGGATGGACATCAGATTGTCATTGAAATGCACAAAGAAACGAGATTTCCAGTTCACTTCATTCTCCTGCTGCCTTAAGTCGTTAAAATGGCAGCAGCAAACAAGTCAGTGTAAGATTTACGAATGACTGAAACTTTAATTTAATTTTCACTCCAAGTTCAGCTTTTATAAATCCTGTCTTTTGCATAGGAAACGGCTTAAACACTCTGTGTACATGAGACACCTGCGTAATAGTGAGGCCTTAAAGACAGAACATCTAATGTATAACGCTGTGCATAGAATTCACACTAAAACATGGCATATGAACAAAACTGGAAATGAGCATACGGACAAAAAAATCCAGACACATAATTCAGTGTGTACGCCAAGTTCCATGCATTTCCGCCTTATAAATTCCAATGAATATGAAATTTAGCGCACATGCACATTCCTACAGCCTCACCCTGACTCCTCCCAGAATTTCACATATTTTAATATGCAAATCAATATAAATATTACCTTCCATTCAGTGTTTGGTTAAAAGACAATAGAAAAAGCATGTGAGAAAAAGAAGAATTTCAGCAAATGTGAAGTGGTGGCAAAGAAAAACATAAAAATGTACTATTTGTTGGCTTAAGCAGTGGTATAAGGGTTCAGCTTTTCTAATATTGTCTAAAACAAAATAAACAGACGGTGGGCTGCGACTAACAATTATACATTGACTGTGATAAATGGATGGATGGATGATTACACTCAAGTGAATAAAATTTGTAAAAGATATGCAATTAAGCCATTGTCATTGGTGTGAATATAAAAAAGAAGTGAAACAACACAGAAACAGTAGCAAAACCAAGCAGAAACTTATGTACAGAAGGGACAACGCTGCCAGTGGCATTCAGAGAAGGAAAGGAAACTTGAAGAGAGAGCAGACTGTGGTCAGAAAAGACCATGAGATTGATAGAGCAGTTAGCAATGAGCTTTCTGTGGCCTTGGCCATGGAGATTGACCCTGCAGAGGCCTTCTCCTGCGTGAACTATTTGACACCTGGAAGCAGAGCCCTCCAAATATCAGCAAAGTTATTCTTTGTAGCAATAGACCCCCAGGTCTTTGACAGACCCCAGATGTGACTCCAGCCCACATCTCTCTAACAGTTGAAGCTGCCCCAAGAAACAGCAGCCCCTCATTATCTATCTATCTATCTATCTATCTATCTATCTATCTATCTATCTATCTATCTATCTATCTATCTATCTATCTATCTATCTATCTATCTATCTATCGCTACTGTCTTGCTGTTGGTGTGTCTTTCGATTAGTGTGGTCTGGGGTGGCTGTGTCTGAGTCGTGGCATTTGAGGTCTGCGGTTCTGTGTTTCTGTAAGTTTTTGTTTTTCTTCCTTTTTTGAATCTTTGATTTCTTATTTTCTGTATCGGGGGTTTTGTCAGATAAGACATGGCTTTGGTTTGTGTAGCAATGCCCGCGTCCAAAGGGTCTTCGCCTGGTCTAATGGCTAGGTTTTATGAGAATCTTTCCTGCCAACATGGGGCTAAAGTACTGGTAGAGCCGCACGTTTCGGCTGAAGAGTGTATTGTAGCTGTCAGTAATGTTGTCGGCTATAAGAATGTCCGTTCAGCCTCAAAAATGAATGAAGACTGTGGTGGTTTTTGTCAATGAAGAATTTCTTGTTGATAAACTTGCAGAAGAAGGGGTTATTATTAAAGGTGCTTTTGTTTCTCTTTTACCTTTGTCAGCTCCTGCAAAAAAGATTATCATTGCAAATGTCCCAGCATTCATAAAGAATGATGTTTTGGTGCAGGAACAGTGCCGCTATGGCCAGGTTTTATCGAACGTAGTGATGATTCTTTTGGGCTGTAAAATAAAAGAATTAAAACACGTTGTTTCATTTAAGAGGAAGGTTTTTATGGTGCTGAACAACATGAACAAGGACATAAATGTTGCTCTAAGATTCAAAGTTGATGGCTGTGATTGTGTGTTTTTTGTGATTTTACACTCGATGAAGTGTTTTAACTGTGGGACTCAGGGCTGGACACAAGGCCTCTCAATGAAAGAATGAGACCATTTTATCAGTGGGCCGAAGCGCTGCCCATTTCACAGAGCGATGAGACGGAGTATGAAAGTGGCGAGGAGGTGGACAGTATGGAGGATGAGGAGACTGCAAAGGTAACTGAGCTTGTAGCCGAAGCACAGGTTGTGAGTGATTTACTCCCCACTGTGGTGTTAACAGTCGCTCCTGAGACAAGCCAGCTGACTACTGAAGGGAATGCGTCGGCTGAGCCCGGCGATCATGTTAAACACGAGTCAGATAGGAGTGCTCAGTGCAAGTCCGTGCACAGAGAACCGAGTAAAGATAAGCTGGAGACTGCGGAGGTCCACAGCGGTGGGGATAAGATAGCGAAGGTCGGCACAGTGAGAGTTGCGCCCGTTGGCCCCGCTGTGAATGAAGCAATGGTTACCGATGTGGATGCAGAAACATCAGCATATGCTGACGGGCGCCTGACTGGGCACACCGAGACGAGATCTGTGGAATGACAGAGGAGTGAAGCAGCAGTGGGTGTGAGTGGCGAGACTGATCAGAGGGAGAGTGCAGGAGTGGGGGTGTGAGGAGGAATGTACAGTTCACACTCGAAAACGAAAAGAAAAATCAGACACTAAGAAATCTGCAAAGAAATGTCACGTGAGTGGTGAGCCATCTCAAGGGTATAGCTGGACTCTTAGCAGTCAAAGTGATTGTCGCAGCGACCTGAGTGATCGTGAGGATGACGGCAGTGACACTGATGTCTTAGTGAGGAGTACAACCTTATCCCAATACAAACTCAGTGGCAGGAATAACACTGCGATTATTAGGAAGTTTTTAGACTTCATGGAAGGCAAGAGGGGTATTAGAGTAGAGGACCACTTCCCTGATCTTCCATTGTTTGTGGTGTCCGCTCAAAGGGTGATGTGTCTGGGAATGGACCAGAAGGAAACAACCAGGCTTAAAAATGTTATTAGCAAGGTGCGAAAGTCCATTTTTCAGAAGTATTGGATATGTTCTTGAATCTCCTTTATTTTTGGTTGACTTGTGCAGTACTGTTCACTCCCATTTGTGAATCATCAATGCAGTCTTTACACATTGGGAGTTTAAATGTGAATGGCTGTAGGAAGAATGCAAAGAGGACCACTGTGTTTGACTTTTTAAACCAAAAGGCTCTTCAGGTCACTTTCTTACAGGAAACTCACTCTAATGTTAGAAATCAGCCGGACTGGTTACGTGAGTGGGTCAGGGCGTCAGGCTGTCCTGAGTCATGGCTCACACGTCAGTGCTGGGGTGGCCATACTGTTCTCTAACACGTCAAATTTACAAATCACTAACATTAGTGAGGTGGTGGCTGGGCGTCTCTTGGAAGTTCAGGTGAAAGATAAGAGCCAAGATCTGGTGTTTATTAACACTTACGCTCCAACAAATGGAGGAGAGAGACTTTGTTTCTTTAAAGCTCTGAGGAAGGTGCTGGAGACCTTTGTTAATGGGGAGATCCTGTTGGTCGGAGGAGATTTTAATTGTACGGAGAATAACTTACTGGACCGTAATGGTGCTGAGCCTCACCCAGCGTCTGTCCATGTTTTACACTCCTTATTAGACCACTCGGACCTAGTGGACGTCTGGAGAAGTAAATTTCCTTCAGATAGGCAGTACACATGGGTAAAGGAGTGCGGTGGGTGCATTTCGATGGCGCGTTTAGACCGTTTCTTCCGTTTGAGGCACCTTCTGAACATGATCATGAAAGCTTATATCTATCCAGGCGGTTTCTCGGATCACACTCTACTGGAAATGAATGTCTCTGTCCCCAAAAAGCCTTTCTCTAAATCTCTTTGGCACTTTAATGTCTCCTTGTTAGAGGATTCTCATTTCCTGAAGTGTTTGGAGTTTTTCTGACAGCAGTGGACACAATCCAAGTCCAGATTCCCATCTCTTCAATAGTGGTGGGATATGTCGAAGGTGCAGATAAAAGCCTTTTGCCAGCAGTACACCCAGCATGTGACCAGGCGGTGTCTTTACGAATTGAAAAGCAGCTTTAGTGAAGATTAGCTAACCCGAGGCGTATCATACGCCGCATAATTATTTATTGATGGGTGAACACTTCCTGAAAGACACAGTTGTCCAAATGGGGTGGGTTTGAGGATACAACTGTGAGTGAATGAAAAGATGGAACTCTGGAGAGAGCAACATACAATTGTCCAGGACTGAAAACTGGTTCTGGCAGATACAGGCATATCTTTTTGAAAGTTTGGCCCTGTGCCTTATTAATTGTCATTGCAAAGGCCAATCTAACAGGAAATTGTCTGCGTGTAAAAGTAAAAGGCAAGTTTGAATCTGATGGGGTCAGGGAAATCCGGGGAATAAGGACAGTTTGTGAGGTAGCAGCTGCGATTGCTTTACACTCTAGTACATTGCGGTGAATGCTGAGAACAGTCTAGTGCCTTTACAGAGACTTCTTGCTGGCATGAGATTTCTGAGAGGCATGATGACTGAACCAATTTTAAATTTGACTTTATGCGGAGGCATGCCAGTGGGAGTAATGGCTGCCTGGCGGGGCATGGGAATAATGCCACTGGATCGCCATCGTTTATGGTCGGAACTACGATGGTAGTTCTTGATTAATTAAAACATTCTTGGCAAATGCTTTCGCTCTCGCGCGAATTGTTGTCGTGCGTGTGCCATGGTCGGCTGCTTAGTGAATTGTTGGTGGGAGGGGCTTGGTCTTGCGTGCGTCTTGCTTGCCATGGATTGCGTGCATCTTGCTTGCCATGGACTTAGTGAATTATATATATAGATACACTTGCTGTTTTAAAGTCCAAAAAACAATCCCTTTCTGAACTCCTGGAGCTCCTTGCCCAAGGTGCCTTGGTGAGCTCGCGTTTTCAAACTTTAAATTATCTGGATACTCCTACAAAAAAGAAAAAGGCAGAGAATAAAGTGATCCACACGCTTCAGGACACCGAAGGTCGCGAGCTGCACACCACAGAGGAGTTCAGGAACTTTGCGGTGTCTTTTTACTCAGATTTATTTAAGGATGCTTTAATTAATGATTCGGCCACGTTGGACTATTTGCACGGATTACCCAAACTTATAGACACAGTCAAGCTGGAGCTGGAGGCAGACATCAGTTTTCAGGAATTCTCAGATGCACTGGCTGGTTTAAATACTGGAAAGGCACCAGGACTCGATATCATCCCAGCTGAATTCTATAAACATTTCTGGTATCTGCTGGGTGAAGAGGTGTATGCGGTGTTCTTAGAAAGTTTACAGGACAGAGAATTGCAATTGAGCTGCAGAAGAGCAGTCGTCACTCTGCTGCCTAAGAAAGGAGACATTTGCCAAATAAAGACCTGGCGCCCCATGAGCCTGCTGTGCACGGACTATAAGATCTTCTTGAGGGCCCTGGCCAGCCGCCTGAGGACTGTGATGGACCTCCTTGTCAGTCCCTGTCAGATGTACTGTGTGCCTGACAGGACCATCTATGATGACATTTTTGTATTGCGGGATATCACATCAGCCTTGAATCTTTCTGGGATAGATTTAGCAATCTTATTGTTTGACCAGGAGGAAGCTTTTGACCAAGTAGATCACTGTTTTTTTGTTCTTTCCAGAAGGCACGTCGTAAGGTTGCTTGTTGATCCAGCGGTCTCGGTGGAGGCCTACGTTATGGAAGTCAGTAGGGTGGTGGGGTGTAAGAATGTGCGGTCGGCCTCACTTATGAACAAAGCGGTGGTGATTTTCCTGGACGATGAAGCGATGGTGCTCCGACAGGTCGAGCAGGGTGTTGTGCTTATTGGCGCGCTGATCTCCGTGTTGCCGCTGTCAACTCCTGCTCGTAAGGTCATTATTCCTAATGTGCCTCCTTTCTTGAGTAATGAAATCTTGCAGCGTGAACTGCGCAGATATGGTGAAGTGATGTCTCCCATTAGTATGATTCCACTGGGCTGCAGATCCCCTGCTTTAAAGCATGTCATGTCTTTTCGGCGACAGCTTTATATGATTTTAAATAACGCAAATGATGAACTTAACGTGGCCGTAAAGTTCCGAGTGGAGGGTGTGGATTACATGGTGTTTTTGAGTTCTGAGTCGATAAAATTTTTCAATTGTGGTTGAGCAGGCCATAAAGCGATTGACTGCAAAAGAGAGAATGTTTATTTAAGTGAAGAAAGTAGAGAGAGTGAGCCAGAGACTGAAGAAGAGGAGGAGCTTGAAGAAGTTGAGCTGACTGATAGTGTGAGTGAATTAGATGAGAAGGAAACTGAGGAGCAAATGGAGCCTGCTGATGAAGGTAATGCTGCATTAGACTCTAGAAAAGAGCATGAAAATAATAATGAAGGTGTGCTGGCTTAGGCTGGTGATACACCTGTAGATGAGCCCAGTGTCCCAGGTGAAGGAGCCTCCGTCCTTACAGAAGGGTGCACAGCTGAGACTGAAGAGGCCCCCACTGGTCATTCTTATCACTGACATTCAGTGATAAGAATGTCACCCTGCTTCAGGATGAAGGGGGCTGTAATGATACAGCAGGAGATGATCGTCTCCAAGTCGTGCGACACTGCCCACTAATAATGAGACAAACTCTGACACGCCCAATGTAGATATTAATGAGGGCAATCTTGAGTTGGGCCTGGGCACTGAACAAAACACAAGCAGCAGCAGCAGCAACAGTAGGAAGGAAATAAAAGAGAGCAGCAGTGAGTGAGGCAGATAAGATGGATGTGAGTGTGGAGTCGAGTGAGTGTAAGGAGACAAATAACCACTAGGAAAAGAAAAGAAGCAGTGAAGTCCACCATGGGCGCTAAGAAGAATTTAATGTCGGACACCTTGTCCAAAGAACAGATTGTGTCAGTTAAAAAGAGGGATATTGATGATAGTGGTGAAGGTGTGGAGGGTGAAGGAGAGAATACCTCTGACATTTCTGGCAACACCTTCTCAGTGTTTGCTTTGGAGCCTAAAGGGAGATACAGCACAAAGAGCATCAGGAAGTTCTTGGAATATTTAGAGAGAAAGAGGGCTGTTCAAGTGCAGGACTATTTTCCAGACCTTGAACTCTTTTTGAGCTCAGCAAAAAATATAAAGCGCAATACAGCTAATTTAGGGTTGGACCAAAAGGAGACCACCAAGTTAAAAAACATAATGAGTAGAGTACGCAAGATCCTTCAAAATAAGTCCTGATGGATGCTGCAGCCAAGCCAGTGAATCTCTTGGTTTTCTGGTGTGTTTTGTGTTTCTTTTGTGTTGTAACTATGGCTGAGTTACCCTAAATGTCAATGGCTGTCGAGGTAATTTAAAGAGGACCTTGGTCTGTGATTTTTTAAAACAAAAGCACTTAGATGTGTCTTTCCTACAAGAGACCCACTCAGATCTGGAGGGTCAGGCTGCCTGTGTTCAGGACTGGGGAGGGACGGGCTTTTTCAGTCATGGCACCAGTGTGAGCGCGAGGGGTGGCGGTGCTGATTAGTAAAAATCACAAAGGTGACTGAGGTTATGGCTGGCAGACTGTTAGTTGTGCAGGCAGAGGAGGGCCCCCACTCGTTGGTTTTTATTAATGTTTATGCCCCCAATAACGGCACTGCCAGGGTGGATTTTTTTTAATTATTGGGGGGGTTTAGGAAGAATTCACTAATAATGAGATTGTCACGCTAGGGGGGATTTTAGTTGTACAGAGGACTGGTTTATGGATAGAAATGGGGCCGAGCCGCACTTGGGGTCAGTCAGGATAGTCAAGGAAATCTTCGAGTCCTACGACTTGGTCGATGTGTGGCGCTCTCACTTTCCAGTTCACATGGCTCAAAGGGAGCAAAGGGCACCTCTCGATGGCCCACTTAGATCACTTTTACCGTCCAAAACGACACCTCAATGTATTAACTAACACTCCTATCACTCCTGTCACTTTATCCGATCACTCTCTGGTTTCTGTTACCTTTCTCCTCCCATCTAAATCTTACTGGCATTTCAACACCACTCTCCTTCAGGACAGTCACTTTGGGAAATGTTTGAATTTCTTTTGGAAGCAGTGAAGTTCCACCAAGCTGCAGTTTGGATCCCTGATACAGTGGTAGGATGTGTCCAAGTTCCAGATTCGACAATACACTGAACACATCACTAAGGCCTGCATTTTAAAAATGAAGAAACTCGAGGCGGAGATCACTGAGATACATCAGACTCTGTTACATGGCTACTCTGAGGATCTGCTGCTTTGTACAAAAAGGAGGCCCAAGGTAAAGTTATTCATGTTCCCCAAAAAGATACTAGAGAAGAGCTGAGAGAGCCTAAAGACATCTGGGACTTTGCTGTGTCATTTTATTAGACTTTGTTTTCAAAGGAGCTGCTCAGTTTCTTTTCTTCAACCAGTTTGTTCAAAGGACTGTCTCACATTTCTGATGATTCAGCCAAGATTCTGAACAAGTACTTTTCAAGAACTCACAGTTGCACTCGACAGTCTAAATACTGGAAAGACACCTGGAATTGATGGCTTACCAGGTGAATTTTATAAATAGTTCTGGCCTTTATTAGGCATGGACTTCTTTGATGTGGTACAGGACAGTTTACAAGCAGGGGAGCTTCTGGTCAGCTGTCACCGAGCTATCGTCACTTTGCTACCTAAGAAAGGCTGAAGAGCTGGCGGCCTGTGAGCTTACTCTGCACGGACTATAAAATCATCTCGAAGGGGTTAGTGATGAGGCTGAGAAAAGTGATCAGCAGCGTCATCAACCCCTACCAGTCCTACTGCGTACCGGACAGACAAATTCAAAACATATTTGTGTTGAGAAAAGGCTTTTGATCAGGTCAACCACAAAAATTTGTTCACAACTTTAAGAGCGTTTGGTTTTGGTTTACATTTTGTAAAGTACATCAAATTGCTGTATTCCAACATTTTTGGAATGTTAAAAGTCAGTGGAGTGTTAAGCCGGCCATTTGCAATTACCAGTGGGATTCGTCAGGGGTGTCCTTTGTCTGGGAATGTTATATGCCATCTCATTTGAAACTTAAGAAACACCTGCAGGGATTCACAATTCCGTTTTGTAAAAATCTAACTTTTACATTTCTGGCCTATGCAGATGACATTGTGGTGTTTGTGAATTCTGATGAAGACGTCTCCACTGCGTGTAAATGTTTAGCACTTTTTGAGGGAGCATCTTCTGCAAAAGTTAACTGGGAGAAGGGGAATGTGTATTTATCAGGGGACTGGGCATATCGTCCTCCGCCAGTCTTACCATCAGGGTTGGGCTGGAATAAGAAAGCTTTCTGTTACCTCGGGGTTGTGCTGGGTGGTGAGGACACTGAAAAGGACAAGAGGGAGGGCTTTTTACAACAGATTTACTTACAGTTAAGGAAATGGCAGTGGATTGCACCTTAGCTCTCTTTTAGGGGAAGAGTTCTCATTATTAACCATCTCGTTGCCTCCATGTTGTGGCACAGACTGATGAGTGTTGACCCGCCATCAGGACTCTTACACTCCATACAAAAATTATTAGTTGATTTTTTTTGGAATGGTGTGCACTGGCTCAAGAAAGGACTCATCTGTTTACCGGTGGAGGAGGAGGACAAGGGCTGATGGATGTCTGCTGTAAGGTGGCTAGTTTCAGGTTGATAGTTTTACAGAGCCTTTTATTCACTTTAGAACCCCTAATTTTGAAAATAAATAGTTCTTTCATTTCCCCATAAAATTGAAAATTTGGGTTTTGATGTTCAGTTATTGCTAATGGACTTGACCGTTACCCAAATTCTACAAGGGAGTTTAACTGACCTGGAACTCATTTCTTCAGAGAGTGCCATACAAATCCCCTTCGCTTTTCAATGAACCCCTCATTTTTAATTCTTTATTCTCAAGTCCACTGCTTTTTAGGATTAGTTTTGTAAAGACTTTCATCAAAAGTGGTATTGTGGTTTTTTCTCAGTTATTGGAGGAGGACAACAAGAGCTTTAGAGATTCCACTGTGTTGGCTTCAAGGCTGGGCATTCGATCAATAAGAACGGTCAATTATTTATTATCCTTTATGGCAAAAGACTTCATCAGGCTAAGAGAAAATCAGTGGAACTCGACCTCAGTACAGACAAAGATGGAGGAGGAGGAGGAGGAGGGCTGCTTTACAGATCTGAGGTGGAACCCAAATTGGACATGAATGGTGTAAGGGAGGACTCGATTTTAAGGCTTGACGAACAGGAAAATGAAATTTTTCGATCTTTAACTAAAAAAGAGTTGTATGTGTACTGCATCAGTTTTTCATTTTCCAAATCTAAAAAACACCATCATGACGCCCTGGACTGAAAAATTAAATGTAAAGGCAGAAGTCAGGCCAGCATGGAGAGAATTTTATAAACCCCTAAATAATAAGAGAGCAAGTGATTTACAGTGGAGAATCGTACACGGGGTCATCGCAACTAATGTGTTTCTAAGTAAATTTCAGAGTGATGTGAGCGATAAATGGACCTTCTGTGGGGAGAGAGAAACAGTTTATCATTTACTCTTATATTGTATGTTTGTGTACTTTCAGAAAATATGTGAAAAATGTACTGTTTCATTTGATGATTTAAGATTTATTTGGGGCATGAAATATAACAAAACATCAAAATCAAAACTTCAACTTTTAAACTATTTACTTGGGCAGGCAAAATTAGCCATTTTAAAAAGTCGTAATAATAAAGAGAGTAGTACGTTACCAGATGATGTTCTCTTCATTTTCAAATTTTATGTTATTTCGAGAATTAAGCTGGAATTTACATATTATAAAACAATGTGTAATATCGAAGAATTTGAAAAAGTGTGGGGAGTGAAGGGGGTGCTGTGCTCCATTGAGGAGGAGCGACGAAAAATGAATTTGGACTAACAAAGAAGAGGGGGTATGCGATTGTGATGTTAAATGTTAGAAGGATTAGCTGGAGTACTAAATACTAAATACAGACTGGTGTACTTAACTTAATGTGTGGGGACCGGGGAGTAGTGGAGGAGTAATGTCAGTGTTATTGGTATTGATGTGTTCATGTTTTCTATTATTGTGCAAAATAAAGTTTATATTCAAAATATAAAAAATCTATTATATAGTACCTAACAATATCTATCTATCTATCTATCTATCTATCTATCTATCTATCTATCTATCTATCTATCTATCTATCTATCTATCTATCTATCTATCTATCTATCTAGTGCCTCACTATTGTTCTTTCTGCCGTGTCGCCGTATCTTCACGTTTTTCTCTCTTCTCTTATTATTTTCAGTTTCTTTCTCGTCTCTCGCCGTGTTGTCCTAATAAACCCAATCAGACCCCTCAGGTGAATGTTAATGGCGGTTGTGTTCATGTAATTCTCCTAAATGATATCACAGATCTGATTGCTATGTGACTGACTACCCCGACATCTCAGGCCCCACATAACCTGTTTTCACTTTGAATGATGTGGGCTCATTTAGAACGTTCAGGTGGTCCGTCACCTCAGTAGAACACAGAAGTGACATTTCATTTGGCCCCCCTGTGTTCAGAGTGTATCGTGTCCTTCATTTATTCTCGGCATGGAGGTTTGCACCAAGGTGTGTGAGGCAGTGTGCTAGCTACTGTGCCAACATGCTGCCCACTTGTCTTGTGTCAGTTCCACTTCCTCAGTTGGTGAGCTGCATGTTACTTTCAAACGTTCGGACCTCCTTAGCCTTTGGACTTTGATTAAATGTTTTCTTCCACTCAAATGATAAAACAATTTTGTCATAAAGACAAGTGACAGTTTGGGACACAACTAAAGACTTGAAGGAGTGACACTGTGATTAAAGGACTGATGAAGATGGCCGCCTCCTCTTCATCACCTCTTAAACTGATGGACAGCTCAAGCCCCTCTTCCTCCATCATTTTGTCCAATCCTATTGGCTGAGGTCCTGGACTTGAATACCTCAGGACCCAGGTTCAAATCCTGCCTCTGACGTCCCCCTTTCACCTGCCCGTAAAATAAAGGTGCTTGTCTGTCTCCATATTTTATATTCCAGAATGTTCTCAGTGATATTTGCACAGGAATTCTGAGCTGAACGCCAGTCCCACTTGTCTGCGTTTGTGGAGGTGGATTTCTGATTTGTCCATTTCCTTCTTGTGTTCTCCTCTTTATGATTTTTGAAGTTTTTCAGTTTCATTCCTAAAATTCAAACCCCTTAAATGTGCTTCACTGACCCTAATGGTGGAGGCCCGCCTGTCCAGTGTCCAGACTCTCAGCCCCTCTCAGCCCACCCTGTCAGCTTTGCCCCTCTCTGTCCTCCTCTACTGGACTGTCATGTCCTCCTGTGGCCGTCACCTCCTCTCTGCTGACGTCAGCTCTCTTCAGTTCACTCCTTGTCTTTTTATCTCGTTGTTCTCAATTGTCTGTTTATTTTCATTGTGAAGGGCGCTATATAATATAAAGGCTGACTGACTGCATGTCTGGAGAGACCCCCATGTTTAAGTGCAAACTCCACAGACCCCTCAGTCAGGATTACAGACAGAAACCCGAAGTCCTCACTCAGTTCTCTTCAGCCAGTGAAGTGCGAGTGGATCTCAATGTCCTCATTGCTGTTTGTGCCCACATGTCACACCGGGCCACCAGTCACCACAACATGAAATCAGAACACGTGTCCACCTACTGTATATAGCGCCTTTAAGGAGAGCGTTGGTCTGAGGTTCACACTGGCCTTCAGTCTGATGTGTCCAGCTCTGCTGGTGGTCATCATGTCACCTACTGAGACCCCCAGGGCTGTCTGTCTGTGTATTTAAGGATCAACACAGTGGGTCACATTGTGGAAGGACATAAAAGAATGAAGAGGACCTGAAGTCAAATAGACAATATGGATGCTGAGCTGAGAAACTCCTGACCTGGTGACAACGAGAAATATGAAGTGAAGGATTATGGGAGAAATGATGATAATGAAAGGGACTGAGGTGACAAGTCCAGTGTGACATTTCCTGTCCTGAATGATTAGATGGGTTATTCCTGTTACTCGCTGTCATCACACAGGTGTCACTCACCGTCTTGTTCCTCGTATTTTTAATTTTTACTGACATATCTGACTAACGTGCAGCACGACTCCGCTCTCTGGTGCTGCGACAAACAAGAATGGATTACAATGGAGAAGCTCATTGGATTGAATCTGATGGAGTAGAAGACCCCAATCCTCCCACCTCTCTCCTGTTTCTGACCTCTCCAGTGGTGTGTCAGCGCCCCCTTGAGGCTCTGTGAGTAAGAGCTGAGCTGAGCCTAAGCCCCTTCTCATCTCCCAGTGGTGGTCTTCATACCACAGGTCTTGTGTGGTCCTTGTTGAAGTTCCTGCTTCACTTCTCCTCCTCCTCCTCCTCCTCCAAACTTATCTTCTTATCCTGATGGACTTCTCAACAATACTGGGGGTCCACTGAGACCCCTAGAGTGGCAGCAAATAGAAGAGAGCCATCCATTAGAGAGCCGTCCATCTGTGTCTTGTCTTCACACCACGTTTGTCCCTCCACATTGTCTTCGTCTCCTTCAATCCCAGTGTCGTCTTCTTAACCTTCGTCTCTAAACGTGTCTCACTCCTTCTGGAGACTCTGGCAGATCAAAGGATTTTCTTCTGCTCTTCCTGCTTTTCTTGGAGTTTTTGTTTCATTCCCAAGATGCTCTTTGTTCTGCTGTGCTCAGTGCTTTACTGTGGATGGACGTCCACGAGGACTCAGGCTTTGTCACAGTGACAGTGTCACTTATTTATTGGCCTGTACTGTCCTCTCTGTCTGTCTGTCTCTCCTCAGGTCCTCACTTGTCTCTGTTTGTCTCCACAGGCTGGTGTCATGTCGTCTCTCTGGCAGATGTTGCTCAGCTCTCTCCTCGGCTCTCTCTTCTCCAAACTCACAGCTGACTGAACTGAGACTGAGTGAGAACAACAACATGAAGGACTCAGGAGTGGAGCAGCTGTGTGAGGGCCTCAGGAGTCCAAACTGTAAACTGAAGACACTGTGGTGAGTAGAAAACACTGAGTGAGTGTGTGAGTAAGTGTTTGTGTTTGTGTGTGTGTGTGCGTGTGTGTGTGTGTCTGTGTGTGGCCATTGTTATCTGTCTCTCTATGACACTACTTATAATTGTCCTCTGATAATCTGATAATGGTCCTCTTCTGGGGTCTCAAGGGTGTATTGGGGTCCTCTTCAGAAGCCCTGCTTTAGATATTTAAAGCACAGACACGTGTGACGCCGTCAGTCTCTTTTTAGTTTAGACGTGTAAAGCACAAGTGACAGTGAAGCCCGTCTGATTTGTCATTTGTTGTTTTACAGCTCAGTCCTCATCAGTGGAGGAGAACTCTGTCATCACTCGTTCATCACACAAACACAACATGGTGACAACACGTTTAGATTAGCGTGTATTCATTGTCTCGTACAGTTGGAATTGTCTTCAGCACACTAAATAAATGTCGTATTAAACTAAGACACTTCTGCAGGGCCAGATCAGGGTGACTCGGTGGTCACTGAGGGGCTCTGCTCACACCGTACTGTCAAATAGCCACCACTGCCACCACTCTGTCCTCACGATTATAAACCTGTCTGATTAGACCTCAATTAAAGAAACTAAAAAGAAAAGTTTAAAACTAAAATACGAGAGGGGTCAGCAGAATCAGAGCGGGGGGCAAATAAGTCACTTCTATGAGATCAGACATTTGATGTGACCGAGTCACCAAAGAGAAAGTGGCACTGTAGGTGGCAGCAGGAATTCTGACATTCTGCACTTTTAAATGGCTACTTCTCAGCTCTTTATTTTATAATCATTTGACTGCCACCCTGATCTAAGGTGACTTACAATATTTCAGACACAATTCCTTATACACTCACTTAAAGGATTATTAGGAACACCACACTAATACGGTGTTTGACCCCCTTTCGCCTTCAGAACTGCCTTAATTCTACGTGGCATTGATTCAACAAGGTGCTGAAAGCATTCTTTAGAAATGTTGGCCCATATTGATAGGATAGCATCTTGCAGTTGATGGAGATTTGTGGGATGCACATCCAGGGCACGAAGCTCCCGTTCCACCACATCCCAAAGATGCTCTATTGGGTTGAGATCTGGTGACTGTGGGGCCATTTTAGTACAGTGAACTCATTGTCATGTTCAAGAAACCAATTTGAAATGATTCGAGCTTTGTGACATGGTGCATTATCCTGCTGGAAGTAGCCATCAGAGGATGGGTACATGGTGGTCATGAAGGGATGGACATGGTCAGAAACAATGCTCATGTAGCCCGTGGCATTTAAACGATGCCCAATTGGCACCAAGGGGCCTAAAGTGTGCCAAGAAAACATCCCCCACACCATTACACCACCACCACCAGCCTGCACAGTGGTAACAAGGCATGATGGATCCATGTTCTCATTCTGTTTACGCCAAATTCTGACTCTACCATTTGAATGTCTCAACAGAAATCGAGACTCATCAGACCAGGCAACATTTTTCCAGTCTTCAACTGTCCAATTTTGGTGAGCTCGTGCAAATTGTAGCCTCTTTTTTCCTATTTGTAGTGGAGATGAGTGGTACCCGGTGGGGTCTTCTGCTGTTGTAGCCCATCCTCCTCAAGGTTGTGGGTGTTGTGGCCTCACAAATGCTTTGCTGCATACCTCAGTTGTAACGAGTGGTTATTTCAGTCAAAGTTGCTCTTCTATCAGCTTGAATCAGTCGGCCCATTCTCCTCTGACCTCTAGCATCGACAAGGCATTCTCGCCCACAGGACTGCCGCATACTGGATGTTTTTCCCTTTTCACACCTTTCTTTGTAAACCCTAGAAATGGTTGTGCGTGAAAATCCCAGTAACTGAGCAGATTGTGAAATACTCAGTCCGGCCCGTCTGGCACCAACAACCATGCCACGCTCAAAATTGCTTAAATCACCTTTCTTTCCCATTCTGACATTCAGTTTGGAGTTAAGGAGATTGTCTTGACCAGGACCACACCCCTAAATGCATTGAAGCAACTGCCATGTGATTGGTTGATTAGATAATTGCATTAATGAGAAATTGAACAGGTGTTCCTAATAATCCTTTAGGTGAGTGTATTTCTTTTTGTCCCCAGGCAGGTGAAGTGACTTGCTCAGGTCACATGGTGTCACTAGTGGCATTTGAACCCACAGTCTCAGAGTTTGAAGTCCAAAGCCTTAACCGCTGTGCCATCAGCAGACAGGCAGAGTGCCAACTACTGAGCCTGAACTGATGGCCGGGATGCAGAAACTTTGATCTTCTTACTGTGACATGTCAGCGATCAGCTGACTTGAATTCTTTGCGTCTCCATGTCACTAATTTGACTTGTGTGTGGTCACTCAGTAACTGGGACATCTCCTGCACTCCTACGGCCTTGGTACTCTGAAGTCTTGGTCACTGTAGCCACCTTTTTGTCCTGCTGATCCTGCTCTGTCAAGTCCATGAATCTCAAGGCCCTCCAAGTATCATTGTAGGGAAGGTCTCTAATTTCACCTTAACAGCTTCCTGTGCCCCTGATGTCCACCATGACAGGTAACAGCACATATGTGGCCCCAGCTCCTGCCGCTGAGATATTAAGACATTTGCATTCTGACTCCATGTTCTCCACACCCAGAGCTGAGAGTTTTACCCATGCTGAGCACAGCCATCTGCTAGTCATTCCCAGCATGCCGCCACTGCCCATTTGGTCAGAACACCAAATGCTCAGTTAGTCTGAGGCAGCCTACCACCCAATAGTGACATCTCAGCTGCTCACTTTATCTGAGCGTCCCCTCCATACAGCCTCAGGTTAAATGGGATGACGTTACAGTTGATCATTAATGCCATGGCTTTTGTTAGGAACAAATCCTGATCAGCACAGAAAGTCAATAACATTTCACAAGTGGACCTCGGGTCAGGCAGGCCACTTGTCCCAGTTGGGCTAGTTGAGGTATCAACATAACAAGATGGTGCCCTCAGGGGGTGCTGAATATCGTGTGCCACGTCTGGAGCGTCGTCACATTTACTAATGGTGGTACAGTTTGTAAGGGTTAACAAGTCAACTGAAAGACAGAACACGTGAGCAGGTCCACAAGACAAGAGGACCTACTGAACAAGATAGTATCTATCTATCTATCTATCTATCTATCTATCTATCTATCTATCTATCTATCTATCTATCTGTCTGTCTGTCTGTCTGTCTGTTATATAGTGCCTTTCACATCTATCTATCTATCTATCTATCTATCGCTACTGTCTTGCTGTCGGTGTGTCTTTCGATTAGAGTGGTCTGGGGTGGCCGTGTCTGAGTCGTGGCGTTGGAAGTCGGACGTTTTTTTTCTGTCTTCTGTAAGTTTTTTTGTTTTTCATTATTTCTAACTCCTATATCAGGTGGTTTTATCGAATAAGACGTGGCTTTGGCGTGTAGCTATGGCCGCGTCCAAAGGGTCTTTGCCTGGTCTAATGACTAGGTTTTATGAAAATCTTTCCTGCCGACATGGGGCTAAAGTACTGGTGGAGCCTCACGTTTCCGCTGAAGAGTGTGTTGTGGCTCTCGGTCCGTTCAGCCTCAAGAATGAATAAGGAGGTGGTGGTTTTTCTTAACGAGAAATCTCTGGTTGATAAACTTGTAGAAGAAGGGATTATTATTAATGGTGCTTTGATTCCTTTTCTACCTCTGTCAGCATCTGCAATAAAGATTATTATTTCAAAAGTTCCACCATTCTTGAAGAATGATGTTTTGGTGCAGGAACTGAGCCGCTATGGCCAGGTTTTATCAGACATAGTGATGATTCCTTTGGGCTGTAAAATAAAAGAACTGAAACATGTTGTTTCATTTAAGAGGCAGGTTTTTATGGTGCTGAACAACAGGAATGAGGACATAAATGTTGCTCTAAGATTCAAAGTTGATGGCTGTGATTGTGTGTTTTTTGTGATTTTACACTCGATGAAGTGTTTTAACTGTGGGACTCAGGGCTGGACACAAGGCCTCTCAATGAAAGAATGAGACCATTTTATCAGTGGGCCGAAGCGCTGCCCATTTCACAGAGCGATGAGACGGAGTATGAAAGTGGCGAGGAGGTGGACAGTATGGAGGATGAGGAGACTGCAAAGGTAACTGAGCTTGTAGCCGAAGCACAGGTTGTGAGTGATTTACTCCCCACTGTGGTGTTAACAGTCGCTCCTGAGACAAGCCAGCTGACTACTGAAGGGAATGCGTCGGCTGAGCCCGGCGATCACGTTAAACACGAGTCAGATAGGAGTGCTCAGTGCAAGTCTGTGCACAGAGAACCGAGTAAAGATAAGCTGAAGACTGCGGAGGTCCACAGCGGTGGGGATAAGACGTCAATGGTCGGCACAGTGTGAGCTGCGTCCGTCAGCCCCGCTGTGAATGAAGCTATGGCTACTAACGTGGATGCTGAAACATCAGCGTGTGCTGACGGGCGCCTGACTGAGCGCACTGAGACGAGCTCTGTGGAGGACAGAGGAGTGAGACAGCAGCGGGTGTGAGTGGCGAGACCGATCAGAGGGAGAGTACAGGAGTGGGGGTGTGAGGAGGAATTTACAGTTCGCACTCGAAAACGAAAAGAAAAATCAGACACTAAAAAATCTGCAAAGAAAAGTCACGTGACTGGTGAGCCATCTCAAGGGTATAGCTGGACTCTTAGCAGTCAAAGTGAATGTCACAGCGACCTGAGTGATCGTGAGGATGACGGCAGTGACACTGATGTCTCAGTGAGGAGTACAACCTCGTCCCAATACAGACTCAGTGGCAGGCATAACACTGTGAGCATTAGGAAGTTTTTAGACTTCATCGAAGACAAGAGGGGTATTAGAGTAGAAGACCACTTCCCTGACCTTCCATTGTTTGTGGTGTCCGCTCAAAGGGTGATGTGTCTGGGAATGGACCAGAAGGAAACAACCAGGCTTACAAATTAGATTAGCAGGGTGTGAAAGTCCATTTTTCAGAAATAATGGATATGTTCTTGAGTCTTCTTTATTTCTGTTTGATTTGTGCAGTGCTGTTCACTCCCATTTGTGAATCATCAATGCAGTCTTTACACATTGGGAGTTTAAATGTGAATGGCTGTAGGAAGAATGCAAAGAGGACCACTGTGTTTGACTTTTTAAACCAAAAGGCTCTTCAGGTCACTTTCTTACAGGAAACTCACTCTAATGTTAGAAATCAGCCGGACTGGTTACGTGAGTGGGTCAGGGGGTCAGGCTGTCCTGAGTCATGGCTCACACGTCAGTGCTGGGGTGGCCATACTGTTCTCTAACACGTCAAATTTACAAATCACTAACATTAGTGAGGTGGTGGCTGGGCGCCTCCTGGTAGTTCAGGTGAAAGATAAGATTCAAGATCTGGTGTTTATTAACACTTACGCTCCAACAAATGGAGGAGAGAGACTTTGTTTCTTTAAAGCTCTGAGGAAGGTGCTGGAGACCTTTGTTAATGGGGAGATCCTGTTGGTCGGAGGAGATTTTAATTGTACGGAGAATAACTTACTGGACCGTAATGGTGCTGAGCCTCACCCAGCGTCTGTCCGTGTTTTACACTCCTTATTAGACCACTCGGACCTGGTGGACGTCTGGAGAAGTAAATTTCTTTCAGATAGGCAGTACACGTGGGCAAAGGGGGGCGGTGGGTGCATTTCGATGGCGCGTTTAGACCGTTTCTACCATTTGAGGCACCTTCTGCACATGATCAGTAAGGCTTATATCTATCCATGCGGTTTCTCGGATCACACTCTACTGGAAATGAATGTCTCTGTCCCCAAAAAGCCTTTCTCTAAATCTCTTTGGCACTTTAATGTCTCCTTGTTAGAGGATTCTCATTTCCTGAAGTGTTTGGAGTTTTTCTGACAGCAGTGGACACAATCCAAGTCCAGATTCCCATCTCTTCAATAGTGGTGGGATATGTCGAAGGTGCAGATAAAAGCCTTCTGCCAGTGGTACACTCAGCATGTGACCAGGTGGTGTCTTTACGAATTGAAGAGCTGCTTTAGTAAAGATTAGCCAACCTGCAGCATAGCATATGCCGCATAATTATTTATTGATGGGTGAACACTTCCTGAAAGACACAGTTGTCCAAATGGGGTTGGTTTGAGGATACAACTGTGAGTGAATGAAAAGATGGAACTCTGGAGAGAGCAACATACAATTGTCCAGGACTGAAAACTGGTTTTGGCAGATACAGGCATATCTTTTTGAAAATTTGTTCCTGCACCTTATTAATTGTCATTGCAAAGGCCAATCTAACAGGAAATTTTCTGTGTGTAAAAGTAAAAGGCAAGTTGGTCTCGTCCGATTCGAGAGAGATGGACGTCTAAAGTGGAGCTCCGCTAGCAGCGGTGTTATTTTTCGTATTATTTGCTTATTATCCTGAGATATCCTGCATTTATTCAACCCAAGAAGACTGCTACAGTATATATGTAAGCATATATAAACATGGCCAGCAATAAAGGGGGTCCGAAAGAAAAGAAAACTAAAGCTGCACCCAAGCCAAGATCAGCAAGCCCTAGCTCAAGATACAGCCTTTCAGAGAGAGACCTGGAACTGCTGGGCGAAAGTACATTCTCTTCGTCGCCGGCTGAGAGTGAAAAGGGGAGCGAATGTACGATCGGGAGTGCAGATCTTGATAGCTCGCTGATCGGAGAAGAACACCTGAAACTGGAAAGGGCCTTACAGTCCGCAATCTCAATTACTCCAGGAATAGCGGGGACACCGGCTACAGTAGAGCCTGACGCTTCACCTACGGTACAAGAAAGCGCAATTGAAATGTCTAAACTGGAGGTGATGATCGCTGAGATCGTACAAGATATAAAGAAAACCGAGAAGGCAAATGAGAAAGCAAGGGCAAAGGCACATGAGAGGCTGAAACAAGAGAAGGCAAATGAAAGGCTACGACAAGAAATGCAAGTGGAAATGCGACAGGTGCTGTGTAAAATTGAAACGCTTACTGATCAATTGGAGGATCTCAAGGAGACATTCACGACTAGGATTGAATTAGCCGAAAATTTAGCTACCAGTGCTGAAGAAAAAGCAGAAAATGTCAGCTCCGAATGCAAAAAACTCGGAGACAGACTGGCTGCTTTGGAAGATGGGAGTAGAAGGTATAATGTCAGAATTGAAGGTCTGCCTGAGAATCGAGAAAGTTCAAACCCGGTGAAATTCGCTGCTGAACTTTTTCTAAAATAATCGGGGACGACTTTAAAGCAGAATCTGAGATAGCAGCAGCTTACCGCGTACGCGGATCAAACACCATTAGACCCAGACCAAGATCTTTTATAGTTCGTTTTGAACGATTATCATTTAAGCTAGAGGTGATGGCACTCCTCAGAAACAAGGAAGATATTATATATGAAAATAACCACATTCGTATCTTCCCTGACTTCTCTCCAGCAACAGCTACTAAACGCGCAGCCTTCTATAACATTAAACAGTGGTTACGGCAAGCCAGCGTCAAATACAGCCTCTTGTATCCGGCAAAACTGAAAGTGGAATGGCAGGGTCATTCTATGTCTTCGCTAGCAAGGAAGAAGCAGAAAAGGAATTAAGAAAGCTGATCCCGGAACTATTCTGATACATAATAGTGAGTCATGGCGGTTAATGATAATGCTAGGATTAATAATCTACTGTCTGATCTATTCGTTTTAAAATACGGGTTTTTATCAGCATATATTCTCATATATTCTCATTATTACTTAGTATTACTAGGGCCTATCTGTTTATGTTTTATTGTGCTTAATTACTTTTTCCCCCCTTTTTTTTTTCTTTTTCTTTTCTAATTATTTCATGTGTACCTAAATGAGACTGTTCAATATCATACCCTTGGTTTATTGTTATTGCTATTACTGCATTAAGACTTGTTATGCTTATTTTGGACACATCTTTAACACCATCACCGGGTTTATTATCTGGGGTATCATCTTAATGCACTAAAATTGCTGAAGACTATATATATATTTTAAGTGCAAAATTCTTTTTTTTTTTTTCTCTTTTAAAGACTATATTGGTAACAGATATCTCTATCTTTTAACCTAAAGCGCCACTGCATGGGGCTTGATGTGCTTTGGACGTGCTCTGTCTCTGGGTATGTCAGAGGACTGGGACTGCGTGAAGTGGGTTTTAGCCTCACCTGGGGAGGCAAAAGGGAGGGTGGGGGTTAAGGGTGGAAGAGACAGAGAGCAGGCCTGATCTATACCTAATCTATCATCTCAATCTTTATAATTATAACTATCAACGTAATAATAAGCTGCATGGCAACAACTCTTGGGGAAATAGGAAATTAAGACCTAAACTATCTCACTTCCAGTTAAGACTATAAAATGACATCAAAAACTCAGAATCAGTGTCTCCATGATGGGACAGTTAACTTCGTAAGCTGGAATGTTAAAGGCCTGAATCACGAATTAAAGAGAAAGAAAGTACTTTCTCACCTAACAGGTCTAAATGCTAAAATAGTATTTTTACAGGAAACCCACTTACTAAGCAAGGATCAGTTCCGGCTGCAAAAAGACTGGACTGGCCAAATGTTCCATTCTAGTTTTACAAAGAAAACTAGAGGGTGGGAATTCTCATACATAGAACAGTACCATTTGTAGCATCAGATGTAGTATTGGATCCTGAAGGGAGATATGTAATGGTCATGGGAGACTTATCTAACTGTAAAATGATTTTGATAAATGTTTATGCACCTAATGTTGATGATAAGGAATTTATACAAAATTTATTTGCATCCATTCCCAATCTGAACACTCATAAAGTTATAATGGCTGGGGACTTTAATTGTGTTCTAAATCCACTTTTAGATAGGACTTCCTCCACAGGGGGAACGGCATCTAACACCGCAAAGATAATTACAAAGTTTATAACTGATCACAACTTATCAGATCCCTGGAGGTTTTAAACCCAAATTCAAGAACATATTCTTTCTACTCACCAGTACATCATTGCTACTCAAGGATTGATTACTTCTTTATAGACAATAACTTCTTGCCTAAGATTAAATCTTGTAAATACGATGCTATTGTTATTTCAGACCATGCTCCTATGATCTTGGAGCTGAAATTACTAAGCCCCATACACTCACCCCGCAGATGGCGCCTCAACCCGCTTCTATTAGCTGACGAGAATTGTACTGAATTTATATCCAAACAAATCAAATTCTTTCTAGAGACAAATACATCCCCTGAGATCTCTGCAGGAATACTCTGGGAAACTCTTAAGGCCTTCTTAAGAGGACAGATTATCTCATATCTTTCCCACAGAAATAAATCCAAGCAAGAAAGTAGCAGAGATAAAAAGCGAAATTACTAAAATAGATGAAGAACATGCCAGACTACCAAGCAGACTCTACATAGGAGGAGGCAGGCTCTACATTCAGAATTAAACCTCTTGACAACTAAAGAAACTGAACAACTAATTTACAAATCCAGACATCATTATTATGAACATGGAGAGAAAGCTAATAAGCTTTTAGCTCAACAAATTCACAAGCAAGAAGTACGCAACGCAATCTCGGTAATCACTAACACGAACGGAGATAAAATCATCGAACACAAAAATATAATGCACACTTTTAGAGACTACTATAAATCCCTATATACTACTGAGTTTAAAGAAGACAATATACAATCTAATGCATTTCTGGATACATTACAGATACCACAAATAGACGCTTTTAGTGTGGAGGAACTTGATAAACCTCTGGCATTATCAGAATTACTAGATGCTATAAAGTCACTCCAAGGTGGAAAAGCAGCAGGCCCTGATGGCTACCCTGCAGAGTTTTACAAGAAATTCTCGCTCAGCTAGCTCCCTCCTATTAGCAACATTTACAGAAGCCAGAGATAACCAATCTCTTCCACAAACCTTTCGCCAAGCACTAATCACTGTCTTTCCAAAACAAAATAAGGACTTATTACAATGTGCATCATACAGACCAATTTCACTTCTGAATAACGACGTTAAAATACTCTCTAAAATCATAGCTAGAAGGATGGAGAAAGTGCTCCCCTCGTAATATCACAAGACCAAACTGGATTTATTAGGGGCCGACACTTATCTTCAAATCTTCACGCCTGTTTAATGTAATATACTCACCAACTAAATCAAACACCCCAGAAATATTATTATCATTGGATGCAGAAAAAGCATTCGACATGATTGAATGGAAATACCTTCTTACTACATTGGAGAAGTTTTGGGTTTGGCCGAACATTTGTGCATGGATTAAATTACTGTATACTAACCCAGAAGCTTCAGTTTGCATCAATAACATTTGCTCAGACTACTTTAAACTAGAACGTGGCACAGACAAGGATGCCCTTTGTCACCACTGCTGTTTGCAATTGCCATTGAACCACTGGCAATACATTGTCGAAATACTGATCAGATAAAGGGGATTAGCAGAGAAGGACTGGAACAGAAAATCTCATTATATGCAGATGACATGGTACTGTATATATCGGACCCAGAAAATTCTGTGCCTGCAGTCTTAGCAGCACTCACAGAATTTCAAAAGATCTCTGGTCTCAGAATTAATCTGAATAAAAGTGTACTCTTTCCAGTGAATTCTCAAGCATATAATATTAGATTAGACACCCTACCTTTTATCATTGCAGAACAGTTTAAATACCTGGGGTAAACATCACAAGTAAACATAAAGCTCTTTATCAACAAAATTTCGCGTCTGCATGGAAAAAATTAAACAAGACTTGCATAGATGGTCAACCCTTCATCTCACACTAGCTGGAAGAATTAACACTGTTAAGATGAATATTCTTCCTAAGCTCCTTTTTATTTCAAAACATCCAATATACATTAATAAATCATTCTTTAAGCAATTAGATTCAACAATAACCTCATTTATTTGGAATTCAAAACATCCACGCATCAAAAGAGCGACCCTACAAAGACAAAAGGCAGAAGGCGGCATGACTCTACCTAACTTCCAGTTTTATTACTGGGCAGCAAATATACAGTGATAAGAACCTGGACACAAATAGAAGAACATACACAGGCATGGACCGCAATAGAAGTAAAATCCTGCAGTACTTCTTTGTATTCCTTGCTCTGTGCTCCAATAAACACACGTTATCGGCAATACACTAATAACCCAATTGTGCTCCACTCACTTAGAATCTGGAACCAATGTAGAAAGCATTTTAAGACGGAGAAGCTTCTATCTGTGGCACCCTGCAAGAGAACCACCTCTTTCAACCTTCACAAACATATGCAGTTTTAATATCTGGAAAAATTTGGAATTAACTTGCTTAGAGATCTTTATATAGACAACGTCTTTGCATCCTATGAACAATTACATTCCAAATTTAACATTCCAGCTACACATTTCTTTCACTATCTTCAAATCAGGAACTTTGTTAAACAGAACCTTCCAGATTTTCCTCATCTTGCACCCTCATCCACGCTGGAAAAATATTGCTCAATTTCAAGGAGTTAGACTCCATCTCTACAATATATAAAATCATTTTACAATCCCTTCCTTTCAAAGATCCAAGAGGACACTGGGAAAAAGATCTCTCAATTAATATATCAGAAAAGGAGTGGAAAGTAGCAATGCAGAGAATTCACTCAAGCTCCATATGCAAAGCATACAATTATACAACTCAAAATTATATATAGCACATCTGTCTCGACTAAAACTCTCAAAATGTTTCCAGGGCATGATCCAACCTGTGAACCTTTGCAACCAAGCCCTAGCCTCACTGGGTCACATGTTCCGGGCCTGCACCAAATTAACATTATTCTGGACAAAATTTTTAATTACCTCTCAGACAGCCTTGGACTCACAATCCCTCCTAACCCATTAACAGCTGTGTTTGGGGTTCTTCCAGAGGGCTTAAAGTGGAGAAAGACAAACAAATTGTGATTGCATTCACTACACTTTGGCACGCAGACTTATTCTGATAAACTGGAAGAACCCAAACTCTCCTCTTTAAGTCAGTGGGAAACTGATGTGTTATACTATTTGAAATTGGAAAAAATCAAATACTCAGTTAGAGGATCTGTGCAGACTTTTTTTCAAAACATGGCAGGATCTAATCAGTAATATTTTAAAATGAGTTCATAAAGCACAGAGAATTTATTAATTTAGGTATGTTTACAAGCCTTAAATTTTACACGTTTGGCTTGCTCTCTCTCTCAGGGTGGGGATCGATCTGTTCTTAACCAATTTTTCTTTTTGTAAAAACTTGATTGCTTTGTATGGATTGTAATAAAATTAATAAAAATAAAAAAAAAAAAGTAAAAGGCAAATTTGAATCTGATGGGGTCAGGCAAATCCGGGGAATAAGGACAGTTTGTGAGGTAGCAGCTGCGATTGCTTTACACTCTAGTACATTGCGGTGAATGCTGAGAACAGTCTAGTGCCTTTACAGAGACTTCTTGCTGGCATGAGATTTCTGAGAGGCATGATGACTGAACCAATTTTAAGTTTGACTTTATGCGGAGGCATACCAGTGGGAGTAATGGCTGCCTGGCGGGTCATGGGAATAATGCTGCTGTATCGCAATCGTTTATGGTCAGAACTACGATGGTATGAGATCTTCTTTGAACCTCCAACTTTCGTTCTTGATTAATTAAAACATTCTTGGCAAATGCTTTCGCTATCGCGCGAATTGTTGTCGTGCGTGTGCCATGGTCGGCTGCTTAGTGAATTGTTGGTGGGTGGGGCTCGGTCTTGCGTGCGTCTTGCTTTCCATGGACTTAGTGAATTATATATATAGATACACTTGCTGTTTTAAAGTCCAAAAAACAATCCCTTTCTAAACTCCTGGAGCTCCGTACCCAAGGTACCTTGGTGCGCTCAGGTTTTCAAACTTTAAATCAACTGGACAAACTTACAAAAAAGAAAAAGGCCGAGAGTAAAGTGATCCACACGCTGCAGGATGCCGAAGGTCACGAGCTGCACACCACAGAGGAGTTCAGGAACTTTGCGGTGTCTTTTTACTCAGATTTATTTAAGGATGGTTTAATTGATGATTCGGCCACGTTGGACTATTTGCACGGATTACCCAAACTTATAGACACAGCCAAGCTGAAGCTGGAGGCAGACATCAGTTTTCAGGAATTCTCAGATGCACTGGCTGGTTTAAATACTGGAAAGGCACCAGGACTCGATATCATCCCAGCTGAATTCTATAAACATTTCTGGTATCTGCTGGGTGAAGAGGTGTATGCGGTGTTCTTAGAAAGTTTACAGGACAGAGAATTGCCGTTGAGCTTCAGAAGAGCAGTCGTCACTCTGCTGCCTAAGAAAGGAGACATTTGCCAAATAAAGAACTGGCGCCCCGTGAGCCTGCTGTGCACGGACTATAAGATCTACTTGAGGGCCCTGGCCAGCCGCCTGAGGACTGTGATGGACCTCCTTGTCAGTCCCTGTCAGATGTACTGTGTGCCTGACAGGACCATCTATGATGACATTTTTGTATTGCGGGATATCATTTCAGCCTTGAATCTTTCTGGGATGGATTTAGTAATCTTATCCTTTGACCAGGAGGAAGCTTTTGACCAAGTAGATCACTGTTTTTTTGTTTAAAACATTGAAATGTTTTGGGTTTGGGGATAATTTTGTTCAAATGATTGCACTGCTGCATGCCAATGTTTTTGGAATTTTAAAAGTTAATGGCACTCTGAGCACACTGTTTCCAGTCAGGAGGGGAATTCGTCAGGGCTGCCCCTTGTCCAGCATGCTCTATGCGTTGGCCATCAAGCTGAGGCATAGACTACAGGGGCTGACATTTCCATCCTGCCCAAATGTTACTTTCAAATGTTTGGCCTATGCTGATGATATTGTGGTCTTCATCAAATCGAAGGGTGACATTGAAGTTTTAATTTCTTGCCAACAAATATTTGAGAACATATCATTAGCAAAAATCAATTGGACTAAGAGTAACGCCTTCTTACTGGGCACCTCGTCTGGATGTCCACTACCAGAATTTCCTGGTGGCCTAGAGTGGAACAAGAAGTGCTTCAGGTATCTTGTGGTGGTCTTGGGCAGTGAGGGGTGGATGAGAGTAATTGGGAGGGACTTTTAGAGAAAGTGACCTCTCGTCTGAACAGGTGGAAGTGGATCGTACTTAAACTGTCATACAGAGGGCGGGTGATCGTCATCAATAATTTAGTGGCCTCAATGCTGTGGCAGAAACTCATGTTTGGTGACCCCCTTCTGGGGCTTTTAAAGAAGATCCAAAGAGTCTTGGTCGATTTCTTCTGAGATGTCTTGCATTCGCTAAAGCAGAGTCTGCTGTTTATACCGTTGGAAGAAGGCGGTCAGGGACTTCTAGATATCCCCTCAAAAGTTGCAACCCTCAGTCTCCAAGTCCTACAGAAGCTTTTCTGTGTTTCATATTCCCTAAGTTGGAGGGAGTTAGCGCTGAGTTTCCTTCATCGTGTGGCCGGGTTAGGGTTTGATGAAGCACTTTTTGGTGATAAATCTACAAAAAATGGACCTTTCTGTGTTGCCAAAATTTTACAGAGGTGTCCAATTAAATTGGCACTTGGTGTTTCAGAGGAATTTTAATACGACTGGGGGGTCATAAAATGAACCTTTCATTTTTAACTCTGTCTTTTCATGCCCCCACTTGCACAGTGACAGTTTTGTTACAATTCTTATTAATCAGGTACTGAAACTGGCACAGATTTATGATGCTACTATTAAGTCATTCATTGATGCTGAAGTCTTGGCTTCTCTTCTTGAAGTAAAGTCAGTCAGGACAATTCAGCAGTAGCTAAAGACCACCACTGACTCAGTGACTCCATCAGCTCAAATGGTAATAAGTTTGATGTTTGCCCCACTGTGGACCTCTCATTACTTTAGGACCATTCAGTTGTTCAGTTCACTAAAGGAACAGTGGTGGGCTTTGATTCTTAGTCAATGAGGGGACTACATCAGTGCTCTGTCAAGGTGATTCACTTTGCCTGCATTGGGGTCTGTGCTGGACACTCCATGGAGGGAAAAGCTGGGAGTGGAAGGGGACAGGGAGCCTGCGTGGTGGAATCGGGAAAGCTGCCAAGAAACAAAAGAACTACAGACTTGCAGTGAAGAATTGGACAGGGGATCATTGCCACCAACTCCTTTTTAAACATTATTAAAGAAGCACAAGATGATTCCTGCATTTCCTGTGGACAAAAAGAAACGATTTTTCACTTATTTTTGTATTGTAATATAAACCGAGATCTATCTATCTATCTATCTATCTATCTATCTATCTATCTATCTATCTATCTATCTATCTATCTATCTATCTATCTATCTATCTATCGCCTCACTATTGCTCTTTCTGGCCATGTGCCGTGTCGCCGTATCTTCACGTTTTTCTCTCTTCTCTTATTATTTTCAGTTTCTTTGTCGTCTCTCGCCGTGTTGTCCTAATAAACCCAATCAGACCCCTCAGGTGAATGTTAATGGCGGTTGTGTTCATGTAATTCTCCTAAATGATATCACAGATCTGATTGCTATGTGACTGACTACCCCGACATCTTAGGCCTCACATAACCTGTTTTCACTTTGAATGACGTGGGCTCATTAAGAAGGCCCACTTGTCAGATTCGGCCCACAGGCCTTGTGTTTGCCCGCCTGCTCTTGACCCCCTGCCTGTTGATGTCGGACCCTTGATGTATTTTTTCTAACATTTTTACCATTCAGTGAAGTTCAAGCTCATAGTCTGAGGTGTTGTGTTTGTATTTTAAATTTGTAGGACAGTCGATATAAAAGACTTGACCAGAAATCAAACCAACGTTGATGGATTTTATGAATTCCAGTTTGGAGGAATAACACAGTGGGACAGTAATGGGGTACAAGACCCCTAGAGCAGGCAGTCCCAGCCATGGACCTTCTGAATGATGGACAAGTGTGAGGGTCCCGAGTCCTGGAGGAGGACAGGAAATGCAGGGCCGAGCTGATAGAGGGTCTCATCTTCTTTTCGGCCATTAAGAACGTTCAGGTGGTCCGTCACCTCAGCAGAACACAGAAGTGACATTTCATTTGGCCCCCCTGTGTTCAGAGTGTATCGTGTCCTTCATTTATTCTCGGCATGGAGGTTTGCACCAAGGTGTGTGAGGCAGTGTGCTAGCTACT
Organism: Polypterus senegalus; assembly: GCF_016835505.1. Lineage (NCBI taxonomy): Eukaryota > Metazoa > Chordata > Cladistia > Polypteriformes > Polypteridae > Polypterus > Polypterus senegalus. The sequence goes on along the minus strand of NC_053155.1, from coordinate 3,152,020 downwards.
GTGCCAACATGCTGCCCACTTGTCTTGTGTCAGTTCCACTTCCTCAGTTGGTGAGCTGCATGTTACTTTCAAACGTTCGGACCTCCTTAGCCTTTGGACTTTGATTAAATGTTTTCTTCCACTCAAATGATAAAACACTTTTGTCATAAAGACAAGTGACAGTTTGGGACACAACTAAAGACTTGAAGGAGTGACACTGTGATTAAAGAACTGATGAAGATGGCCGCCTCCTCTTCATCACCTCTTAAACTGATGGACAGCTCAAGCCCCGCCTCCTCTGTCATTTTGTCCAATCCTATTGGCTGAGGTCCTGGACTTGAATACCTCAGGACCCAGGTTCAAATCCTGCCTCTGACGTCCCCCTTTCACCTGCCCGTAAAATAAAGGTGCTTGTCTGTCTCCATATTTTATATTCCAGAATGTTCTCAGTGATATTTGCACAGGAATTCTGAGCTGAACGCCAGTCCCACTTGTCTGCGTTTGTGGAGGTGGATTTCTGATTTGTCCATTTCCTTCTTGTGTTCTCCTCTTTATGATTTTTGAAGTTTTTCAGTTTCATTCCTAAAATTCAAACCCCTTAAATGTGCTTCACTGACCCTAATGGTGGAGGCCCGCCTGTCCAGTGTCCAGACTCTCAGCCCCCTTCAGCCCACCCTGTCAGCTTTGCCCCTCTCTGTCCTCCGCTACTGGACTGTCATGTCCTCCTGTGGCCGTCACCTCCTCTCTGCTGACGTCAGCTCTCTTCAGTTCACTCCTTGTCTTTTATCTCGTTGTTCTCAATTGTCTGTTTATTTTCATTGTGAAGGGCGCTATATAATATAAAGGCTGACTGACTGCATGTCTGGAGAGACCCCCATGTTTAAGTGCAAACTCCACAGACCCCTCAGTCAGGATTACAGACAGAAACCCGAAGTCCTCACTCAGTTCTCTTCAGCCAGTGAAGTGCCAGTGGATCTCAATGTCCTCATCGCTGTTTGTGCCCACATGTCACACCGGGCCACCAGTCACCACAACATGAAATCAGAACACGTGTCCACCTACTGTATATAGCGCCTTTAAGGAGAGCGTTGGTCTGAGGTTCACACTGGCCTTCAGTCTGATGTGTCCAGCTCTGCTGGTGGTCATCATGTCACCTACTGAGACCCCCAGGGCTGTCTGTCTGTGTATTTAAAGGATCAACACAGTGGGGTCACATTGTGGAAGGACATAAAAGAATGAAGAGGACCTGAAGTCAAATAGACAATATGGATGCTGAGCTGAGAAACTCCTGACCTGGTGACAACGAGAAATATGAAGTGAAGGATTATGGGAGAAATGATGATAATGAAAGGGACTGAGGTGACAAGTCCAGTGTGACATTTCCTGTCCTGAATGATTAGATGGGTTATTCCTGTCACTCGCTGTCATCACACAGGTGTCACTCACCGTCTTGTTCCTCGTATTTTTAATTTTTACTGACATATCTGACTAACGTGCAGCACGACTCCGCTCTCTGGTGCTGCGACAAACAAGAATGGATTACAATGGAGAAGCTCATTGGATTGAATCTGATGGAGTAGAAGACCCCAATCCTCCCACCTCTCTCCTGTTTCTGACCTCTCCAGTGGTGTGTCAGCGCCCCCTTGAGGCTCTGTGAGTAAGAGCTGAGCTGAGCCTAAGCCCCTTCTCATCTCCCAGTGGTGGTCTTCATACCACAGGTCTTGTGTGGTCCTTGTTGAAGTTCCTGCTTCACTTCTCCTCCTCCTCCTCCTCCTCCAAACTTATCTTCTTATCCTGATGGACTTCTCAACAAAACTGGGGGTCCACTGAGACCCCTAGAGTGGCAGCAAATAGAAGAGAGCCATCCATTAGAGAGCCATCCATCTGTGTCTTGTCTTCACACCACGTTTGTCCCTCCACATTGTCTTCGTCTCCTTCAATCCCAGTGTGTCTTCTTAACCTTCGTCTCTAAACGTGTCTCACTCCTTCTGGAGACTCTGGCAGATCAAAGGATTTTCTTCTGCTCTTCCTGCTTTTCTTGGAGTTTTTGTTTCATTCCCAAGATGCTCTTTGTTCTGCTGTGCTCAGTGCTTTACTGTGGATGGACGTCACGAGGACTCAGGCTTTGTCACAGTGACAGTGTCACTTATTTATTGGCCTGTACTGTCCTCTCTGTCTGTCTGTCTCTCCTCAGGTCCTCACTTGTCTCTGTTTGTCTCCACAGGCTGGTGTCATGTCGTCTCTCTGGCAGATGTTGCTCAGCTCTCTCCTCGGCTCTCTCTTCTCCAAACTCACAGCTGACTGAACTGAGACTGAGTGAGAACAACAACATGAAGGACTCAGGAGTGGAGCAGCTGTGTGAGGGCCTCAGGAGTCCAAACTGTAAACTGAAGACACTGTGGTGAGTAGAAAACACTGAGTGAGTGTGTGAGTAAGTGTTTGTGTTGTGTGTGTGTGTGTGCGTGTGTGTGTGTCTGTGTGTGGCCATTGTTATCTGTCTCTCTATGACACTACTTATAATTGTCCTCTGATAATCTGATAATGGTCCTCTTCTGGGGTCTCAAGGGTGTATTGGGGTCCTCTTCAGAAGCCCTGCTTTAGATATTTAAAGCACAGACACGTGTGACGCCGTCAGTCTCTTTTTAGTTTAGACGTGTAAAGCACAAGTGACAGTGAAGCCCGTCTGATTTGTCATTTGTTGTTTTACAGCTCAGTCCTCATCAGTGGAGGAGAACTCTGTCATCACTCGTTCATCACACAAACACAACATGGTGACAACACGTTTAGATTAGCGTGTATTCATTGTCTCGTACAGTTGGAATTGTCTTCAGCACACTAAATAAATGTCGTATTAAACTAAGACACTTCTGCAGGGCCAGATCAGGGTGACTCGGTGGTCACTGAGGGGCTCTGCTCACACCGTACTGTCAAATAGCCACCACTGCCACCACTCTGTCCTCACGATTATAAACCTGTCTGATTAGACCTCAATTAAAGAAACTAAAAAGAAAAGTTTAAAACTAAAATACGAGAGGGGTCAGCAGAATCAGAGCGGGGGGCAAATAAGTCACTTCTATGAGATCAGACATTTGATGTGACCGAGTCACCAAAGAGAAAGTGGCACTGTAGGTGGCAGCAGGAATTCTGACATTCTGCACTTTTAAATGGCTACTTCTCAGCTCTTTATTTTATAATCATTTGACTGCCACCCTGATCTAAGGTGACTTACAATATTTCAGACACAATTCCTTATACACTCACTTAAAGGATTATTAGGAACACCACACTAATACGTGTTTGACCCCTTTCGCCTTCAGAACTGCCTTAATTCTACGTGGCATTGATTCAACAAGGTGCTGAAAGCATTCTTTAGAAATGTTGGCCCATATTGATAGGATAGCATCTTGCAGTTGATGGAGATTTGTGGGATGCACATCCAGGGCACAAGCTCCCGTTCCACCACATCCCAAAGATGCTCTATTGGGTTGAGATCTGGTGACTGTGGGGGCCATTTTAGTACAGTGAACTCATTGTCATGTTCAAGAAACCAATTTGAAATGATTCGAGCTTTGTGACATGGTGCATTATCCTGCTGGAAGTAGCCATCAGAGGATGGGTACATGGTGGTCATGAAGGGATGGACATGGTCAGAAACAATGCTCAGGTAGCCCGTGGCATTTAAACGATGCCCAATTGGCACTAAGGGGCCTAAAGCGTGCCAAGAAAACATCCCCCACACCATTACACCACCACCACCAGCCTGCACAGTGGTAACAAGGCATGATGGATCCATGTTCTCATTCTGTTTACGCCAAATTCTGACTCTACCATTTGAATGTCTCAACAGAAATCGAGACTCATCAGACCAGGCAACATTTTTCCAGTCTTCAACTGTCCAATTTTGGTGAGCTCGTGCAAATTGTAGCCTCTTTTTTCCTATTTGTAGTGGAGATGAGTGGTACCCGGTGGGGTCTTCTGCTGTTGTAGCCCATCCACCTCAAGGTTGTGCGTGTTGTGGCTTCACAAATGCTTTGCTGCATACCTCGGTTGTAATGAGTGGTAATTTCAGTCAAAGTTGCTCTTCTATCAGCTTGAATCAGTCGGCCCATTCTCCTCTGACCTCTAGCATCGACAAGGCATTTTCGCCCACAGGACTGCCGCATACTGGATGTATTTCCCTTTTCACACCATTCATTAATAAAGTATCTATCTATCTATCTATCTATCTATCTATCTATCTATCTATCTATCTATCTATCTATCTATCTATCTATCTATCTAATTATATAGTGCCTTTCACATCCTTCTATCTATCTATCTATCTATCTATCTAATTATATAGTATCTTTCACATCTATCTATCTATCGAAAAGTCACGTGGCTGGCGAGCCATCGCAAGAATCTAGCAGGATTCTTAGAAGTCAGAGTGATTGTCACAGCGACCTGAGTGATCGTGAGCACGAAGGTGGTGACACTGACGTCTCAGTGAGGAGTACGACCTCGTCCCAATACAGACTCAGTGGCGGGTATAACACTGTAAGTATTAGGAAGTTTTTAGACTTCATCGAAGGCAAGAGGGGTATTAAAGTGGAGGATCACTTCCCTGACCTTCCATTGTTTGTGGTGTCCACTCAAAGGGTGATGCGCAAAGCAAACTACCCTAAAAATGTGATTAACAGGGTGCGAAAGTCCATTTTTCAGAAATAATGGATATGTTTTTGAAACTTCTTTATTTTTGGTTGACTTGTGCAGTACTGTTCACTCCCATTTGTGAATCATCAATGCAGTCTTTACACATTGGGAGTTTAAATGTGAATGGCTGTAGGGCGACTGCAAAGAGGGCCGCTCTGTTTGACTTTTTAAACCAAAAGGCTCTTCAGGTCACTTTCTTACAGGAAACTCACTCTGATGTTAGAAATCAGCCGGACTGGTTACGTGAGTGGGTCAGGGGGTCAGGCTGTCCTGAGTCATGGCTCACACGTCAGTGCTGGGGTGGCCATACTGTTCTCTAACACGTCAAATTTACAAATCACTAACATTAGTGAGGTGGTGGCTGGGCGCCTCCTGGTAGTTCAGGTGAAGGATAAGAGCCAAGATCTGGTGTTAATTAACACTTACGCTCCAACAAATGGAGGTGAGAGACTTTGTTTTTTTAAAGCTCTGAGGAAGGTGCTGGAGACCTTTGTTAATGGCCCAAGGTGCCTTAGTGCGCTCACGTTTTCAAACTTTAAATCACCTGGGTGCACCTTCTAAAAAGAAAGAGGCCGAGAGTAAGGTGATCCACATGCTGCAGGACGCTGAAGGTCATGAGCTGCACACCACAGAGGAGATCAGGAACCTTTCTGTGTCTTTTTACTCGGATTTATTTCAGGATGGTGTAATTGATGATTCGGCCATATTGGACTATTTGAACGGATTACCCAAACTTACAGATACGGTCAAGATGAAGCTTGAGGCAGACATCACCTTTCAGGAGTTATCAGATGCACTGGCTGGTTTGAATACTGGAAAGGCACCAGGACTTGATGGCATCCCAGCTGAGTTCTATAAACATTTCTGGTACCTGCTGGGTGCCGAGGTGTACGAGGTGTTCTTACAAAGTTTACAGGATGGAGAATTACCATTGAGCTGCAAAAGAGCAGTCGTCACTCTGCTGCCTAAGAAAGGAGACCTTTGTCAAATAAAGAACTGCGCCGGTGAGCCTGCTGTGCACGGACTATAAGATCTTCTCGAGGGCCCTGGCCAGCCGCCTGAGGACTGTGATGGACCTGCTCGTCAGTCCCTGCCAGACATACTGTGTTCCTGACAGGACTATTTATGATAATAGTTTTGTATTCAGCCTCAAATCTTTCTGGGATGGATTTAGGAATCTTATCCATTGACCAGGAGAAAGCTTTTGACCGAGTAGATCACCGGTTTTTGTTTAAAACATTGAAATGTTTTGGGTTTGGTGATAATTTTGTTCATATGATTGCACTGCTGTACACCAACGTTTTTGGGATTGTAAAAGTTAATGGCACTCTGAGCGCACCGTTTCCAGTCAGGAGGGGAATTCGGCAGGGCTGCCCCTTGTCCGGCATGCTCTACGCATTGGCCATCGAGCCGTTTCTCTTTCAGCTGAGGCGGAGACTACAGGGGGTGACATTTCCCCCTAATTGGGAGGGACTTTTAGAGAAAGTGACTTCTTGTCTGAACAGGTGGAAGTGGATTGTACTTAAATTGTCATACAGAGGGCGGGTGATCGTCATCAATAATTTGGTGGCCTCAATGCTGTGGCACAACCTTATGTGTGGTGACCCCCATCTGGGGCTTTGAAAGAAGATCCAAAGAATATTCGTTGATTTCTTCTGGGATGGCTTGCATTGACTAAAGCAGAGTGTGCTGTTTGTACCGTTGGAAGAAGGCGGTCGGGGACTTCTAGATATCTCCTCAAAAGTCGTAGCCCTCAGGCTCCAAGTCCTACAGAAGCTTTTCTGCGTTTCGTATTCCTAGAGGTGGAGGGAGTTAGCGCTGAGTTTCCTTCATCGTGTGGCCGGGTTAGGGTTTGATGAAGCACTTTTGGTGGTAAATCTACAAAAAATGGACCTTTCTGTGTTGCCAAAATTTTACAGAGGTGTCCAATTAAATTGGCACTTGGTGTTTCAGAGGAATTTTAATACGACTGGGGGGTCATAAAATGAACCTTTCATTTTTAACTCTGTCTTTTCATGCCCCCTCTTGCAAAGTGACAGTTTTGTTTCAATTCTTATTAAGCATCAGGTACTGAAACTGACACAGATTTATGATGCCATTACCCAGTCATTCATTAATGCTGAAGTCTTGGCTTCTCTTTTAGAAGTAAAGTCAGTCAGGATGATTCAACATTTTCTGTCCTCCATAGCTAAAGACTACCACTTGCTCAATGACTCCATCGGCTCCACTGTTAATAAGTTGGATGTTTGCCCTGCAGTGGACCTCTCATTACTACCAGAACATTCAGTTGTTCAGTTCACCAAAGAAACAGTGGTGGGCTTTGCTTCTCTGTCCAAGAGAGAGCTCTATGAGTACTGCGTCAAGGTGACTCACTTCACTGCATTGGTGTCTGTGCTGGACACTCCATGGAGGGAGAAGCTGGCAGTGGAGGGGCACAGGGGGCCTTCGTGGAGGGAGTTCTACAAGCCACCGAGCAACAAAAGAACTGCAGACTTACAGTGGAGAATCGGGCATGGGATCATTGCCACCAAGTCCTTTTTAAAAATTATTAAAGAAGTTTTTCATTAGTTTTGGTATTGTAATCGACTTGGACTATTCTTCAGATTCTTTGAAGCTTTGTGTACCGAATGATTGGAACTTTTAATGAAGTCCTGTTTATTTTTGGAAGTAAATATAATAAGAAAACTTAATGCAGGATGCAACTGTTCAACTTTCTGTTAGGTGAAGCACAGCTGGCCATTTTAAAAAGTCGAAATAATAAGCAACGTGGATCTGAACCTACGGATATTTGTTTGATTTTTAAGTTGAATGTTTATTCAAGAATAAGAATGAAATATGCATATTTTAAAAAGATGAAAAGAATGGGGGTGTTTGAAAATGTGTGGGGGGTGAGAGGGGGGCTGTGCTCAGTTGATGAAAGGGAGCTGAAAATTAATTTCTGATTTCCCTTTGGTGGGCAAGAGAGAGAGAAAGCATTGGTGGGCATCAATACCACGTGCTTATTAATGTGCGGAGTAGGAGGAGTCCAAAGCGGGAGTAATGGTGGTCTTTGTATTATGATGAATTATTAACTTTTGATTTTTTTATTAATGTGCAGAGTAGGAGGAGTGTAAAGGGGGAGTAGTGGTGGTCTGAAGTATGGCTTTTTTGTTTATTCTGGAATTTTTTGTCATTTCACTGTGTATATTGTTATGTTGATGTTTCTTCCTATGTTTACAATAAAGTTATTTTAAAAATTAAAATTAAATTTTCTATCATATAGTGCCTTTCATCTATCTATCTATCTATCTATCTATCTATCTATCTATCTATCTATCTATCTATCTATCTATCTATACTAATAAAAGGCAAAGCCCTCACTGACTGACTCACTCACTCATCTCTAATTCTCTAACTTCCCATGTAGGTAGAAGGCTGAAATTTGGCAGGCTTATTCCTTACAGCTTACTTACAAAAGTTAAGCAGGTTTCATTTCGAAATTCTACGCGTAATGGTCATAACAGTCGACAACGTCCGCCATGTTGAAGTTTCTTATTTATGGCCCCATCTTCACGAAATTTGGTAGGCGGCTTCACTGCGCTAACCCAAACCAATGTACGTACTTATTTCGGTGGTAAGATGCCACTGTCGGCCGCCATATTGAACTTTTCAACGGTCTTTGTTACTTATGGGCCCATCTTCAAGAAATTTGGTATGGGGGTTCCCAACGCTAACTGAATCCTACTTATGTACATATATACGTCCATAGCCTGCAGCTCGGTCACCGTGTGAGGCGGCGTTGGCTCCCTCATCCTCACGCCTCCCACGTTGTTGGCTGCCTACCTATATAAGGCCGTCCGTCACTCCGGTCTCTACATTCCCTTCCTTGCTTCACCACGGGATTCACATCTCCCTTTTTATTTAATCCACGGCTTCTCTGCTGTTTTATTGTTCATTTATTACGATTATAGTTATTGTGTAGGTATTTTAGACTTACTTTACATTGTTCAGGTACCCATTTCCTTTATCATTCCAACCGTACCCCCATTAACATGTCTATCGAGGTGATCACCATCGATCAAAGAACTGTCACTTACCGAGTGGTTTCCATGCCCGGAGATGCCGCCTGCCTTTTCCATTTTCTTTGTTACATATTGCAGGTTCACTCTTGATATCCGGAGGAACATTGTGTCTTATGTATTGAATGACTGGACAGGTTCAAGGTGTGGACTGATGACGGTACAGGAGATAATTAGACTACACAGGAGCACTAGAAGAGTGAAATGCTTAAGCCCTTCACCTATGCATCTGCATTTGAGTTGATGGCTGCCGCTGAATTGTTCGGTTGTCACTTTTAAGTGTACCAAAATGGCCAAATATTTTACACCTTTCGACAACCGCCAATGCCTCTTAAAAATCTTAGATTCACAGGTGACGATTTCAGTAGTGGACACTTTGATGTTTATGAATGTTTAAACTCTCAAAAGCTGGATGTGATTTTATCGAGGAAACCGGTTGTGTGCTTATACAAAGAGATCCTTTACAAATAATTATTGGTATATTTTCCCTCAGTTTAAAAGGTTTAATTTTCTTCTTAATAAAAATTTTAAGGCAGTACTTAGCCAAGTAAGAGCAGGTATTTCTAGTCTATTATATAATGCCTTTCATCTATCTATCTATCTATCTATCTATCTATCTATCTATCTATCTATCTATCTATCTATCTATCTATCTATCGTCACAGACGACTGGGGTTCTGACACGGCAGGGACGCCTAAATGGACTGGAAGGGCATAAGAATAGCTTCCGGGCCACAAGGGGGCAACCGCCCTGGGGCAGGAGAGGACCACGGGAAAGGAGAAAAAGGGTTCTGGACTGTTTGGACCCGTGGCCACCGCCAGGGGCATTTTAAGCCTCCTAGAACCTGGGAAAACATTACTTACGCCACACTTGGCAAGATGGCGGAGGAACCTACCAGGGACGCCCGGAGTGCTTCCGGGGCAAAGGGCAGCACTTCCGCCACACCAGGAAGTGCTGCTGGAAGATCGTCATCAGCCACCTGGAGCAAATCCGGGCGGGAATAAAAGGCGCTGCCTCCCAGCAATCTGGGAGCTAGAATCGGGAGAGGGAGCAGGACGATTGGCGGTCTAAGAGAAAGAAGGATTATTGGGTGATTATTGCTTTATGCATTGTGTGGTGTTTCGGGAATGTATTTATTTATGTTAAATAAACGTGTGAACTTTATAAAGATGCGGTCTCCGACTGGTGGTGTCCGGGCAAGTTTCACACTATCTATCTATCTATCTATCTATCTATCTATCTATCTATCTATCTATCTATCTATCTATCTATCTATCTATCTATCTGTAATATAGTGCCTTTCACATCTATCTATCTATCTATCTCTCTGTCCGTGCCTCTTGATTGGTGTGGTCTGGGGTGGGCGTGTCTGTGTTTTCGATCGCCGACGGCGGTGCGTGTTGTGAGTATCTCTCTCTTTCTTTTTTCTTTTTTGTTTGTTTGTTTTAGTTTTACGAATACTTTTTCTGTTTTTTAAAAAAAGGACGTGGTTTTGGCTTTGCCGCTATGGCGGCGTCTAAAGTGATACGAGATGGCTTATCTCCAGATAGTTTTTCAGGTCTTTCCAGAAGGCACGCCGTAAGGTTGCTTGTTGATCCGGCGGTCTCGGTGGAGGCCTGCGTTATGGAGGTCAGTAGGGTGGTGGGGTGTAAGAATGTACGGTCAGCCTCCCGTATGAATAAAGCTGTGGTAATTTTTGTGGACGATGAAGCGCTGGTGCCCCGACTGGTCGAGCAGGGTGTTGTGCTTAATGGGCGCTGATCTCCGTGTTGCCGCTGTCGACTCCTGCTCGTAAGGTTATCATTTCCAATGTACCTCCTTTCTTGAGTAATGAAATCTTGCAGCGTGAACTGCGCAGATATGGTGAAGTGATGTCTGCCATTACTATGATTCCACTGGGCTGCAGATCCCCTGATTTAAAGCATGTCGTGTCTTTTCGTGACAGCTTTATATGATTTTAAAAACGCAAATGATGAACTTAACGTGGCATATTGTTATGTTGATGTTTCTTCCTATGTTTACAATAAAGTTATTTTAAAAATTAAAATTAAATTTTCTATCATATAGTGCCTTTCATCTATCTATCTATCTATCTATCTATCTATCTATCTATCTATCTATCTATCTATCTATCTATCTATACTAATAAAAGGCAAAGCCCTCACTGACTGACTCACTCACTCATCTCTAATTCTCTAACTTCCCATGTAGGTAGAAGGCTGAAATTTGGCAGGCTTATTCCTTACAGCTTACTTACAAAAGTTAAGCAGGTTTCATTTCGAAATTCTACGCAGAATGGTCATAACAGTCACAACGTCCGCCATGTTGAAGTTTCTTATTTATGGCCCCATCTTCACGAAATTTGGTAGGCGGCTTCACTCCACCTAACCCAAACCAATGTACGTACTTATTTCGGTGGTAAGATGCCACTGTCGGCCGCCATATTGAACTTTTCAACGGTCTTTGTTACTTATGGGCCCATCTTCAAGAAATTTGGTATGGGGGTTCCCAACGCTAACTGAATCCTACTTATGTACATATATACGTCCATAGCCTGCGAGCTCGGTCACCCGTGAGCGGCGCTGGCTCCCCTCATCCTCACGCCCCACGCTGTTGGCTGCCTACCTATATAAGGCCGTCCGTCACATCCGGTCTCTACATTCCCTTCCTTGCTTCACCACGGGATTCACATCTCCCTTTTTATTTAATCCACGGCTTCTCTGCTGTTTTATTGTTCATTTATTACGATTATAGTTATTGTGTAGGTATTTTAGACTTACTTTACATTGTTCAGGTACCCATTTCCTTTATCATTCCAACCGTACCCCATTAACATGTCTATCGAGGTGATCACCATCGATCAAAGAACTGTCACTTACCGAGTGGTTTCCATGCCCGGAGATGCCGCCTGCCTTTTCCATTTTCTTTGTTACATATTGCAGGTTCACTCTTGATATCCGGAGGAACATTGTGTCTTATGTATTGAATGACTGGACAGGTTCAAGGTGTGGACTGATGACGGTACAGGAGATAATTAGACTACACAGGAGCACTAGAAGAGTGAAATGCTTAAGCCCTTCACCTATGCATCTGCATTTGAGTTGATGGCTGCCGCTGAATTGTTCGGTTGTCACTTTTAAGTGTACCAAAATGGCCAAATATTTTACACCTTTCGACAACCGCCAATGCCTCTTAAAAATCTTAGATTCACAGGTGACGATTTCAGTAGTGGACACTTTGATGTTTATGAATGTTTAAACTCTCAAAAGCTGGATGTGATTTTATCGAGGAAACCGGTTGTGTGCTTATACAAAGAGATCCTTTACAAATAATTATTGGTATATTTTCCCTCAGTTTAAAAAGGTTTAATTTTCTTCTTAATAAAAATTTTAAGGCAGTACTTCGCCGCTGCGAAGAGCAGGTATTTTGCTAGTCTATTATATAATGCCTTTCATCTATCTATCTATCTATCTATCTATCTATCTATCTATCTATCTATCTATCTATCTATCTATCTATCTATCGTCACAGACGACTGGGGTTCTGACACGGCAGGGACGCCTAAATGGACTGGAAGGTCATAAGAATAGCTTCCGGGCCACAAGGGGGCAACCGCCCTGGTGCAGGAGAGGACCACGGGAAAGGAGAAAAAGGGTTCTGGACTGTTTGGACCCGTGGCCACCGCCAGGGGCATTTTAAGCCTCCTAGAACCTGGGAAAACATTACTTACGCCACACTTGGCAAGATGGCGGAGGAACCTACCAGGGACGCCCGGAGTGCTTCCGGGCAAGGAGCAGCACTCCCGCCACACCAGGAAGTGCGGCTGGAAGATCGCCATCAGCCACCTGGAGCAAATCCGGGCGGGAATAAAAGGCGCTGCCTCCCAGCAATCTGGGAGCTAGAATCGGGAGAGGGAGCAGGACGATTGGCGGTCTAAGAGAAAGAAGGATTATTGGGTGATTATTGCTTTATGCATTGTGTGGTGTTTCGGGAATGTATTTATTTATGTTAAATAAACGTGTGAACTTTATAAAGATGCGGTCTCCGACTGGTGGTGTCCGGGCAAGTTTCACACTATCTATCTATCTATCTATCTATCTATCTATCTATCTATCTATCTATCGATAATATAGTGCCTTTTCTCTATCTATCTATCTATCTATCTATCTATCTATCTATCTATCTATCTATCTATCTATCTATCTATCTATCTGTAATATAGTGCCTTTCACATCTATCTATCTATCTATCTCTCTGTCCGTGTGGCTCTTGATTGGTGTGGTCTGGGGTGGGCGTGTCTGTGTTTTCGGCGCCGGCGCGTGCGTGTTGTGAGTATCTCTTTCTTTTTCTTTTTGTTTGTTTGTTTTAGTTTTACGAATACTTTTTCTGTTTTTTAAAAAAAGGACGTGGTTTTGGCTTTGCCGCTATGGCGGCGTCTAAAGTGATACGAGATGGCTTATCTCCAGATAGTTTTTCAGGTCTTTCCAGAAGGCACGCCGTAAGGTTGCTTGTTGATCCGGCGGTCTCGGTGGAGGCCTGCGTTATGGAGGTCAGTAGGGTGGTGGGGTGTAAGAATGTACGGTCAGCCTCCCGTATGAATAAAGCTGTGGTAATTTTTGTGGACGATGAAGCGCTGGTGCCCCGACTGGTCGAGCAGGGTGTTGTGCTTAATGGCGCGCTGATCTCCGTGTTGCCGCTGTCGACTCCTGCTCGTAAGGTTATCATTTCCAATGTACCTCCTTTCTTGAGTAATGAAATCTTGCAGCGTGAACTGCGCAGATATGGTGAAGTGATGTCTGCCATTACTATGATTCCACTGGGTTGCAGATCCCCTGATTTAAAGCATGTCGTGTCTTTTCGGTGACAGCTTTATATGATTTTAAAAAACGCAAATGATGAACTTAACGTGGCCTTAAAGTTCCGAGTGGAGGGTGTGGATTACGTGGTGTTTGTGAGTTCAGAATCAATGAAATGTTTCAGTTGTGGTAGAGCAGGCCATAAAGCGATTGACTGTTTATTTAAGTGATGAAGAAAGTAGAGAGAGTGAGCCAGAGACTGAAGAGGAGGAGGAGTTTGAAGAAGATGAACTGACTGATAGTGTGAGTGAATTAGAGGAGAAGGAAACTGAGGAGCAAATGGAGCCTGCTGATAAAAGTAATGCTGCAATAGACACTAAAAAAGAGCATGAAAATAATAATGAAGGTGTGCTGGCTGAGGCTGGTGATACATCTGTAGATGAGCCCAGTGTCCCAGGTGAAGGAGCCTCCGTCCTTACAGAAGGGCGCACAGCTGAGACTGAGGAGACCCCCACTGGTCAGGCTGCAGAGGTCTGCAGTAATGAGAATGTTACCCTGCTTCGGAATGAAGGGGGCTGTAATGATACAGCAGGAGATGATCGTCTCCAAGTGGTGCAACACTGCCCACTAATAGTGAGACAAATGTAGTCATGCCTAATGTAGTTACTACTGAGGGCAATCTTGAGTTGGACCTGGGCACTGAACAAAATGCAAGCAGCAGCAACAGTAGGAAGGAAGTCAAAGGTGTAAGGAGAGCAGCAGTGAGTGAGGCAGACAAGATGGATGTGAGTGTGGAGTCGAGTGAGTGTAAGGAGACCTCACAAATCACCACTAGGAAAAGAAAGGAAGCAGTGGAGTCCACCACGGGCGCTAAAAAGATTTTAATGTCGGACAATCGGTCCAAAAAACAAATTGTATCAGTTAAACAGAAGGATATTGCAGATAGTGGTGAAGGTGTGGAGGGTGAAGGAGACATTTCTGGTAACACCTTCTCAGTGTTTGGTATGGAACCTAAAGGGGGTTACAGCACTAAGAGCATCAGAAAGTTCTTGGAATATTTAGAGGGAAAGAGGGGTGTTCAAGTGCAGGATTATTTTCCAGACCTTGAACTCTTTTTGAGCTCAGCAAAAAAATATAAAGCATAATGCAGCTAATTTAGGGTTGGACCAAAAGGAGACCACCAGGGTAAAAAATGTAATGAGCAGAGTGTGCAAGATCCTTCAAAATAAGTCCTGATGGATGCTGCAGTCAAGCCAGTGAATCTCTTGGTTTTCTGGTGTGTTTTGTGGTGTAACTATGGCTGAGTTACACGTGGGTACCCTAAATGTGAATGGCTGTCCAGGTAATTTAAAGAGGACCTTGGTCTGTGAGTTTCTAAGACAAAAGCACTTAGATGTGTGTTTCCTACAAGAGACCCACTCAGATCCACAGAGTCAGGCTGCCTGGGTACAGGACTGGGGAGGGACGGGCTTTTTCAGTCATGGCACCAGTGTGAGCGCAGGGGTGGCAGTGCTGATTAGTAAAAATCACAAAGGTGACTGAGGTTATAGCTGGCAGACTTTTAGTTGTGGAGGAGGGCCCCCACTTGATGGTTTTTATTAATGTTTATGCCCCCAATAACGGCACTGCCAAGGTGGATTTTTTTGAATTATTAAGGGGGGTTTTGGGTGAATTTACAAATAATGAGATCGTCGTGCTGGGGGGGGATTTTAATTGTACAGAGGACTGGTTTATGGATAGAAATGGGGCCGAGCCGCACTTGGGGTCAATCAGGATACTCAAGGAAATCGTTGAGACCTACGACTTGGTCGATGTGTGGCGCTCTCACTTTCCAGCTGACAGACAGTTCACGTGGCTCAAAGGGAGCAGAGGGCACCTCTCGTTTGCTCGCTTAGATTGCTTTTACAGTCCAAAATGACACCTCAATTTATTAACTAACACTCTCATCACTCCTGTCGCTTGTTCCGATCACTCTCTGGTTTCTGTTACTTTTCTCCTCCCATTAAATCTTACTGGCATTTCAACACAACTCTCCTTCAGTACAGTCACTTTGTGGAATGTTTTAATTTCTTCTGGAAGCAGTGGAGTTCCACCAAGCTGCAGTTCGGATCCCTGAGACAGTAGGGGGACGTGTCCAAGGTGCAGATTCGTCAGTTCTGTCAACAGTACACTGAACACGTCACCAAGGCCTGCATTTTAAAAATGAAGAAACTTGAGGAGGAGATCACTGAGATCCATCAGACTCTGCTAAATGGCTACTCTGAGGATCTGCTGCACAACCTGAGCACAAAGAAAACGACACTACGGGATTTACTGGAACTTCGAGCTCACGGAGCTTTAATACGTTCTTGATTTCAACAACTTAACCATCTCGATGCCCCTACAAAATTTTTCTTTGCTTTGGAAAAGAAGGAAGCCCAAGGAAAAGTTATTCATGTCCTCCAAAAAGACACTGGAGAAGAGCTGAGAGAGCCTGAGGACATCTGGGACTTCGCTGTGTCTTTTTACGAGACTTTGTTTTCAAAGGAGCCGCTCAGTTTCTCTTCTTCAGCCACTTTGCTACAAGGACTGCCTCACATTTCTGATGATTTAGCTGAGTTTCTGGACAGCGACCTCACTTTTCAAGAACTCACAATTGCACTCGACAGTGTAAATACTGGAAAGACGCCGGGAATTGATGGCTTACCGGTTGAATTTAATAAACATTTTTTGCCGTTATTAGGTTTGGACTTCTTCGAGGTGGTACAGGACAGTTTGCAAGCAGGGGAGCTTCCAGTCAGCTGTCAGCGAGCTGTCATCACGTTGCTACCTAAGAAAGGCAACCTCTGCCTTCTGAAGAACTGGCGGCCCGTGAGCTTACTCTGCTCGGACTATAAAATCATCTCGAAGGGATTAGTGACGAGGCTGAGAAAAGTGATGGGCAGCATCATCAACCCCTACCAGTCCTACTGCGTACCGGACAGACAAATCCACGACAACATATTTGTGCTGAGGGACGTCATTTCTGCATCAAAAGCTTTCAGTCTCGAAGTTGGCGTTCTATCGTTAGACCAAGAAAAGGCTTTTGATCGGGTCGACCACAAATATTTATTTACAACCTTAAGAGTGTTTGGTTTTGGTGTACGTTTTGTAAGGTACATCAAATTGTTGTATTCCAATGTGTTTGGAGTATTAAAAATTAATGGGGTGTTAAGCCGGCCATTCGCTGTGACCAGGGGGATTCGTCAGGGGTGTCCTTTGTTGGAGATGTTATACACCATTTCCATCGAACCTTTTCTTAGGCAGCTTGATAAACACCTGCAGGGATTCACAATTCCGCTGTCTAAAAATTGAACATTTAAATTTCTGGCCTATGCAGATGACGTTGTGGTGTTTGTGGATTCTGATGAAGACGTCTCCGCTGTATGTAAATGTTTAGCACTTTTTGAGGGAGCATCTTCTGCAAAAGTTAACTGGGAGAAGGGGAATGCATATTTATCAGGGGACTGGGCACATCGTCCTCCGCCAGTCTTACCATCAGGGCTGGGCTGGAATAGGAAAGCTTTCCGTTATCTCAGGGTTGTGCTGGGTGGTGAGGACACTGAAAAGGACAACTGGGAGGGCTTTTTACAACAGATTGACTTACGGTTAAAGAAATAGCAGTGGATTGTGCCTAAGCTCTTTTTTAGAGGAAGAGTTCTCATTATTAACAATCTCGTGGCCTCCATGCTGTGGCACAGACTGAGGAGTGTTGACCCGCCATCAGGACTCTTACACTCCATACAAACATTATTAGTTCACTTTTTTGGGAATGGCATGCACTGGCTCAAGAAAGGGCTCATCTGTTTACCGGTGGAGGAAGGAGGACAAGGAGGAGGAGGGCTGCTTTACTGATCTGGAGGTGGAACCCAAATTGGACATGAATGGTGTGAGGGAGGACTCGATTTTAAGGCTTGATAGACAGGAAAAGAAATTTTTTCGATCTTTACCTAAAAAAGACTTGTATTTGTACTGCATCAAAGTTTTTCATTTTCCAAATCTAAAAAACACCATCATGATGCCTTGGACTGAAAAATTAAATGTAAAGGCAGAGGTCAGGCCAGCATGGAGAGAATTTTATAAACGCCCTAATAATAAGAGAGCAGGCGATTTACAATGGAGACTCGTACACGGGGTCATTGCAACTAATTTGTTTTTAAGTAAAATTCAGAGTGATGCGAGCGATAAATGGACCTTCTGTGGGGAGAGAGAGACAGTTTATAATTTATTCTTGTATTGTACGAGACTGCAAACTCTGTTTGTGTACTTTTTTGTGTACTTTTTCTTTTGATGATCAGAAATTTATTTGGGGCATGAAATACAACAAAATATCAAAATCAAAACTTCAATTTTTAAATTATTTACTTGGGCAGGCAAAATTAGCCATTTTAAAAAGTCGTAATAATAAACAGAGTAGTACGTTACCAGATGATGTACTGTTTATTTTCAAATTTTATGTAATTTCAAAAATTATCTATCTATCATATAGCATCTTTCATCTATCTATCTATCTATCTATCTATCTATCTATCTATCTATCTATCTATTATATAGTGCCTTTCATTCATCTATCTATCTATCTATCTATCTATCTATCTATCTATCTATCTATCTATCTATTATATAGTTCCTTTCATTATCTATCTATCTATCTATCTATCTATCTATCTATCTATCTATCTATCTATCTATCTATCTATCTATCTCCTTCCTGTTTTGCTGTCGCTGTGCATGCTGGGTGTTTGTCTCGAGTGTGAGCGAGTGGAACTGGTGGTGGACGCTGTGAGGTGAGTGTGGTGATTTCTTTTTCTTCTAATTTTCTAGTTTCTTATTTCTATCTTTTCTTTTATGTAAACAGCTACACTTGTTTTTGTACTGAGTGGCTTAGGCCACGGCAGCTGCAATTGTTGCGAATCTTGAGCGTCTGAGCCGCCACGCCATGGGATTAAACTTATATCGGAGGAGTTCGTCCCTTTAGAGGCGGGGTTTTGGCGTCAGGCGAAGTGGTCGGATATGAGAATATTAAGTCAGCTTCACGAATGAGCGGGAATATCGTGGTTTTTTTGAGCTCTGTGGATTTAGTTCCCACAGTGGTTGAGAAGGGGGTCGTTATTAATGGCTCCTTTGTACAGGTTTCCCCTTTAGCCGTCCCATCCCGTAGAGTAACAATTTCGAATGCGCCACCCTTTCTCAAAAATGAAACAATAACAAAAGAGTTGGAGCAGCATGGACGTCTGGTATCGAAAATTCGGTATATTCCATTAGGTTGTAAATCGCCGGATTTAAAACATGTCTTGTCATTTAGACGACAAGTTTATATGGTTTTAGATAGAATGGATGATGAATTAAATGTGACAATGAAGTTTAGAGTGGACGGTTTCGATTACGTGATTTTCGTCACTTCTAACGAAATGAAATGTTTTGGGTGCAGGAGTAAAGCTCATTTAATTAAACAGTGTCCTGAGAGACAGCAAGGGAACAAGAAAACTGGCCGTACAGATACAGAAATAGAGGGGCAGAAAGTGGTAGATCACGAAATTGTGGCTGATGGCGCAGAGGCGCAAGGTGATATGAATAGAAATGCTACTAGAGCTGAAGGGCAGGAGAATCAAGTGCCTCCCAGAGATGAGCCAAATGAAGGCGGTAGTGAGACGGTAGATCAAACAGCGGCTGCAGCAGAAAGTGTGTGGGGAGACATTGATATGGACGAGGGAGGCAGCACCGAGACAGAGGAAAAAAGTGAATTTAAACGTCCTGCTCAAAAAAGGCAAGGAGAAAGAGAAGATCGGGCATGTAAGAAAATTGTTTTAAGTCAGGGCTCGGGGGTCGTTGGAGAGGATCCCGCCTATGGTCCTTGTCAGGAGGATTTTCCTGTCTTCGCGGAGACGGCCGATAACGTCTCAAATGCGGGGAGTGTCGGGGAAGAGAACGATGACGGTAATATCTCCGATGGGTCTTCTGCCTCGGAGCCCCCAGAGTTTAAAGCCAGGGGGGGTTCAGCGCTCAAAGTGTGAAAGAGTTTTTGGTGAATACCGCCGGAAAAAAGGGGGTGGCGAATTTTTCCCTGATATTGACCTCTTTATATCGTCTGTCCGCGGGTTGCGACGAGACAAAGCAGCCTCTGCGATGTTTGATGTTAAAGAGCTCGTGAGGCTAAAGAATTTAACAAGTAAACTGAGAAAACGGTCCAATCTAAACACCACCTAATGGCTAAGCCCCCTGTTAAATCCACTCCACAGTCTTTGTGGTGGTCTCTGTGTTTCATTGTGAGTTCATATCATCTCGTATTCTGTTACCATGGCAAGTGTACACATAGGAACCCTAAATATTAACGGTGGGAGAAGTCCAGATAAGAGGGTCGCACTGTTTGATTTCATCATACAAAAAGATTTGAATGTCACCTTTCTACAAGAAACCCACATTGATGAGCAAAATCAGTGGGAGTGGAGCAGGGATTGGAAGGGGGGCATTATTTTTAGTAATGGGACAAATGTTACTGCTGGAGTGGCCATTTTATTTCTTGGAGGGCTTCAAGTAGAAGTCTGCAGTACTGATGAGCTGGTGAAAGGGAGACTCCTGAAAGTGACAGTGAAACTTCAAGGCAGTGTCGTCACTTTCATTAACGCGTACGCCCCGAATGAGGGTGAGGAGAGGCTCCACTTCTTTAACAAGTTAGGAGATCTTTTATCCAAGTGTGACCCTGAAGAAGTGGTGGTGTTAGGAGGGGATTTTAATTGTACACTTGATACCAGAATGGACAGAAATAATGGACTGGAACTGCACCCTCGCTCAGCACGAGCTGTAGGTAAAATAATTAAGGACTTTGGGCTGGATGATGTATGGAGGGCTAAAAATGGGGCCTGTCGGCAATACACCTGGGGGAGGACGAGTGGAAATACGATCTCAATGGCGAGACTCGATCATTTTTACAGTTTCAAACACCTGTTAGGCTTATTTAAGGTGTGCTCCATTATACCTACTGGCTTCACTGATCACAGTCTGGTGATTTGTACACTTCTTTTTAACACGTACAGACCCCGTAGTCCATACTGGCATTTTAACACACTCCTCCTTAAAGATCAGAATTTTAAAGAGTTATTTGTTCATTTCTGGGGAGGCTGGAAGGCTATGAAGAAGGAGTTCACCAGCTTACAACAGTGGTGGGAGGTTGGGAAGAGTCACATCCGGGCCTTGTGTCAGGAGTATACCAGAAATGTCACCCAAGTATTGCGGTCAGAAATGGCAGCTTTAGAAATTAAAATAGCTGAATTTCAACAGCTACTAGAGAAGGGTCCAAATGAGCAGCTTCAGGCGAGCCTGACTGCTGCTAAACTGGGGTTGGCCCACCTGCTTGAAACCAGAGCTCAGGGGGCTTAAGTGAGGGCCCGTTTTCAACGACTGACCGAGATGGATGCACCAACTCAATACTTTTTTGGTTTAGAGAAAAAAAACTCGCAGAGTAAAATCTTACATTGCATAAGAACACCCGATGGCAGAGAGACACAAGAGCCCAGTGAAATAAGGCAGGTGGTCCGCGAATTCTATGAACTTCTGTTTGCTGCAGATGGAGATGGTGGCAATGAAGACCAAAAGGCCTTTTTGCAGGACTTACCGCAGCTGCCCAATGCAGATGTGGCAGAGCTGAATAGTGAGGTGACCTTCGCAGAACTCACCACAGCCCTGGGACAGCTGAAAACAGGGAAGGTCCCTGGAATCGATGGAATACCAGTGGAGTTTTATAAAGAGTTCTGGGATGTCATCGGCCTGGACTTATTGGAAGTGTTCCGGTGGAGTTTTAAAACTGGCTTGTTACCACAGAGCTGCCGTAGAGCCGTGATCACGCTGCTGCCGAAGAAGGGAGACTTGTGTCTCATTAAGAACTGGCTGGCCAGTGTCTCTCTTATGCGCTGATTATAAACTTCTCTCTAAAACCTTAGCTAACAGGATGGTCCAAGTTTTGGGGAGACTGGGGCATTTTGATTAAATTACTGCGTGGCTGGCAGGTCCATCTTTAATAACATTTTTTTAATTCGGGACATTTTGGCTCCTGCAAAACTGTTTGGTTTTTGGACTGGTCTTATGTTTCTTGACCAGGAAAAAGCTTTTGACAGGGTCAGTCACTCATTTTTATGGAACACCATGAAGACTGTTGGGTTTGGGGAGTCTTTTATTAAATACTAGCAAAATACCCGCGCTTCGCAGCGGAGAAGTAGTGTGTTAAAGAAGCAATGAAAAGAAAAGGAAACATTTTGAAAATAACGTAACCTGATTGTCAATGTAATTGTTTTGTCACTGTTGTGAGTGATGAGTGTTGTTGTCATATATATATATATTTACACACACACACATAAACATATATATATATACATATCTATACATATACACATATATACATACATATATATCTACATATATACACACATATATACACACATATACATACATACACACACATATATACACACAAATACATATATATATATATATATACATATATACACACACAGCTATTTCGTATCAGTGCAATACGCTGCTTGTTAAAACGGTTGACTCCCGCTCTTACGTGCAATAACAAATCAAATCATTCAGTTGTCTTTGCTCATATGTCATTTTAGAGCTGGACGCCTGGCATCTTTTTTGGCACAAGTTCGTTTCTGTTTGGTGTGAGGTTCTGTGTTGTGGAGATTCTCAGGATGGATTGCAGGTGCTCATCAGTGAGGCGACTCCTGTGTGCTGTTTTGTTAGTCTTTATCACTGAGAAGAGCTTCTCACACAGATATGTGCTACCAAACATGCACAAGGTTCGAGCCGCATGTAGACGGACTTTTTTTGTTCATCAAAGTCACCAAAGCGCCGTGCAAACTCAGTGCGCTCAGTTTATCAGCAAAGTGCGTATTTGGGAACACCGTAGTGACGACTTGGTTTAACATTACTTGGTAACAGGGAAAGTGGGGCAAGTTGCACTGGTGCATTTGTGTCTCCCATAAAAGCAGCTTCACTTGAAATCACTTTGTGATTGTGCACGGGTTAAAACGTCCGCTGAAGTGTCAGATTCTTATTTAATTATGCTGTTTTCTGTATCTTCTGAATTGCATTCAGGTTACCCTGATGCAAGGCAGCTGAAGCGCTGCATTATGGGATCTGTAGTTTATTGTGTTACCAGCGCTTCATATACCCGGGCTTTAATAACAATAATACAGTATATAAAATGATCTCGGGTCGGATATAATTACACGCCGGGCCGGATGTGGCCCACGGCCCTTGAGTTTGACACATATGGACTAAATAGAACTTGAAAAGATATATTTTTTCAAATGTGACCGCTAATTCAGATAGAGTTGACGCAAGACTACAGCCTGCATGCCTCAATAAGTCATCCTCCCCTTGCCCTTACTTTTTTACCGTTCATCTAATGAATACACTGAGTATGGCTTTACCAAAACAATCACTGATGGCGAATAAAGTATCCATTATTCGAGTATGTAGATCGGGTTATATATATATACATATATATATATATACCCGCGTATCGCAGCGGAGAGAAGTAGTGTGTTAAAAAAGCTATGAAAAAGAAAAGGGAACATTTTAAAATAACGTAACATGACTGTCAATATACAGTATTTGTTTTGTGAGTGTTACTGAGTGTTGCTGTCATCAAGGATTTGATTATCATTATTTCTTTCAATCAGATTCGTATTTGTAGGATGTGTTGTGTTCAAGTTACATTCCGTGTTTGTCAATCGTTGTAAAGATGACAGGTTTCATTCATCGATTCGCTTCTTACTGCATCAATAAACAGCTCGTCTTCTTCTTTATCTGAGACCTGACACACTGCATGCACGGGTTTTTTACACTGTCTTCCTTTAGCGGACATTGACTTTTTCCACCGTGTGCTTTGTTTCCGCAGTAGCTGGATTTATGAATATGCTTATATGTATCAGACGCTTCATATTTTTTGCTGCCTTTTCAATTGTGTAATCGGTTTTGTTCAGCCTTTGGAACTGTTGCCTTTATCTGTGCACCGCGCCAGTTCACGGAGCGCTCGGTGTACATGCATCGAAGGTTCCCAGCTGTGCTGGTGCCATCTCGCTATATGTCCGTGGCTGTATTTAATGTTAACTTAGTCCTGGCACTTAAAACTTTCTCTCGCAGTTTCGCTGAGTTTGTGTCAAACACCATCCTGACCATCTCATCTTCCTCTCCATAAACACAGTCCTTCACCCGTGAATATTTACCCGTGTCAGTTTGCTATTGGATTGCCGCTGACGGATGGCCTTATATGGGCAGGCACTAAATTACAAACGCCAGCGGCAGCCTGTCTATGAACTTAATTTAAAGTGTAGGTTTACATCGTACTTTGTTTCCGAAGTAGCAGAACTCAGGAATATGGTTGTATATGTCACTCGCTCGCTTCTTATTGTTTTGCTGCCTTCTCAATTATATAATGCATGTTTTCTTAAGCGCTTTTTTGAGCTCTTCCTGGTTTTCTATGTACTGCGTGATTACGTACGGGAGGCGTGATGATGTCACACGAAACTCCCCCCACGGCGTTGAAGCTCATCTCCATTACAGTAAATGGAGAAAAACTGCTTCCAGTTATGACCATTACGCGTAGAATTTCGATATAAAACCTGCCCAACTTTTGTAAGGAAGCTGTAAGGAATGAACCTGCCAAATTTCAGCCTTCCACCCACACGGGAAGTTGGAGAATTAGTGATGAGTCAGTGAGTGAGTCAGTGAGTGAGTCAGTGAGTGAGTGAGGGCTTTGCCTTTTATTAGTATAATTCGCTTACTTTATAGTGACATTTCTGGTATCATAAAGGTCAATGGTGGCTTGTGCGCGCCTTTCAGTGTCAGAAGAGGAGTCAGACAGGGCTGTTCTTTGTCCAGCATGTTATATGCTCTGGCGCTTGAGCCTTTCCTGGTGCACCTGAGGAAGGTGCTGACTGGTCTCTCCATCCCCAACTGCAACATGGACCCTGTGAAAGTCACTGCTTATGCAGATGATCTCGCAGTAATCATCACAAGCCAGAAGGATTTGGACGAATTAACAGAAGGTCTACGGAATTACAGCAAAGTGTCTTCAGCTAAAATTAATTGGATTAAAAGCAGTGCAGTGTTGATTGGGAACTGGACAGGATGTAGTCCTCTTCGACTGGAAGGGGGTCTGCAGGGGACAACTGGGGGCTTCAAGTACTTGGGAGTCCATCTTGGAGACGACCACATCATCCAAAAGAACTGGGAGGGTCTGTTGGACAAGGAAGTGGAAATGGATCCTCCCTCAGTTATCCTATAGAGGACGGATGCTGGTCATTAATAATCTGGTGACCTCCAGCCTGTGGCACAAATGTATTTGTCTGCAACCTCCACCTGTGCTTGTTCAACAAATACAGGAAGCGATCATGGATTTCTTTTGGATTGGTACCCATTGGATACAGAAGGACGTTGTATTCTTGCCATTGGATGAAGGCAGACAAGGACTTATTGACATTACCAGCAGGATTGCTGCTTTCCGCCTTCAGACCATTCAGAAACTGCTGTACCCTGTTGAGCAGAGCCAGTGGATGAACTTGGCCGTACTTTTCTTTACACAGGCCAGGCATATGGGACTTGGGAAAAGTTTACTGCTGTGCCACTTTGATAAGGTCAGGACTTTACATGTGCCAGAGTTTTATAAAAGCCTTCTAGCAGCGTGGCAACTACTGTCAATAAAAAAGGACTGTGATGACCTCTCCCCATTTTGGGTCCTTGATGAACCGCTGCTCTACAATCCTGCTGTTGGTGCTGCTACAGGACTTTCTGAAAATTTTATTCATCACTTCATAATACATGGAATAACCACAATAAAGGACATAATTGACTGGGAAAATTACACTTGGAAAACTGCACAAGTGGTAGCAGAGGAGACAGGAGAAGCAGAGGAGGTGCACCTAATGGAGAAGTTTCTGTGGCAGGTACAATCATCAATGGACAGGGAATCCATGACACTCCTGCACAGAATGTTCACATCACGACTGAAGCCAACTGACGAAACGCCTTTTCCAACGCTTACTGTGTCTCCGGCTGCTGAACTGAGGGATGGTGAGCCTGATGTTTTAGCCTTAAGTTCTCTAGAGGCGTTATCTCTACCTACGGTGACGGGGAAGCAGCTGTACAGGATGTGCATGAAGGTCAACAATCTGGAGCAGCTGAGGACACGAAGACACAACATACCTTGGAGAGACAAGCTTGGAGCCCCTCAAGGACTGAACCCCGCATGGAGGTTGTTGTACAAGCCACCATTGGCCAGTAGGGTGGGAGACCTGCAGTGGAGGTTGGTACATGGGATACTAGCAGTGAACTCCTTCTTATCGATTATATGTCCGGGGGTCTCAGATTGCTGCCCTTTTTGTGGTCTGAGGGAAAGTGTTTATCATGCTTTTATGAATTGTGAGAGGCTCCAGACCTTTTTTAGTAAAATTGAAAGAATGGTAGAAGGGCTGGGGGTCCTGAATAATAGCACAGTGTTTGTGTTTGGGGTGAGAATTACTAAACACACCAGAGAAACTATGAACTTAATTAATTTTATTATCGGGCAAGCAAAACTGTCAATATGGAAGACCCGTAAAAACAAGATTACTGGGAGTGGAAATGAAGATGTTGTTGTATTTTTTATAAAAGTATGTGAAAGTAGGATATTAGTGGATTTTATTTTTTATAAGTCCACAAATAATTTAGCAAAGTTTAAGGAAATGTGGTGCATGAATAAAGTACTTTGTAAATGTAATGATAATAATTTGCATATTGTGCTCTGAGTTTGGTGTTTTTACTCATTTATAAATTAGGTTGATAAATTGAGAATAACTGGGATTGGAGGGTGGAAACAATGGGAGGGATTAGATAAATATATATTCCAAGAACAATATGAATATGTAATGGTTTAAAAATGAATATTCATCATTAGGAAAGTGTGTACATGTTTTTTTGTAAGACTTAAGATTTTGAGTTTACTGTGTTTTTGTATTTATTCCTGTGTTTATTTAATAAAGTTTGGTTTTAAAAATAAAAAATAAAAATATCTATCTATCTATCTATCTATCTATCTATCTATCTATCTATCTATCTATCTATCTATCTATTGTGGAAGTTGACCCGGACACAGACAGGCGGACATGTTTAAAACACCACACGTTTATTTACAATATATTATTTACAATAATGGTCACTAAGACCCCTGCCAATGGTCACTCAGACCTCAGTCACGTGCACAATTACCCCCAAAACACTCAGTCCTGGCCACAAATGCCTTTCTTTGGGCCGCCTCCACTCTCTTCTGCCTTGTCCTTCTTCCATCCGACTATAGCCTCGAATAAATGGAGACGGCCCCTTTTATTCAGTACCCGGATGAGCACCAGGTGTTCCCGGCATTCCTCCTCTAGCCACGCCTCAGCGTGGTGGAAGTGCCGGCTGTCCTCCCGGCTCCTCTCCGGGCGCCGCCATAATCTTCACCCCAGCACTTCCTGGTGTGGCGGAAGTGCTGGGGTAACAGGTCCCCAAGGCATTGGGGCGCCTCCTGGCGGTGACCACGGGCCCCTACAGGGTGGAGCTTCCATGCCCTGTACCTGTGGCCCCCAAAGCAACCCGGAAGGCAACCCCCACGTGATCCAGGGTGGGTGCAGACCCACATCCGGTCCTTCATGTCGTCCCAGCCGGGTCATGGCCCCTGGCATCCCTGACACTATCTATCTATCTATCTATCTATCTATCTATCTATCTATCTATCTATCTATCTATTATATAGTGCCTTTCATTATCTATCTATCTATGTTTAAATTATATAGTGCCTTTATAAGCAGTTCTGGCATTTGCTGGGACCGGACATGCTTACAGTTTTTCTGGAGAGTGTAAAGGTTGGTGAACTACCACTGAGCTGCAGGAGGGCGGTCATTGTTCTGCTACCAAAAAAATGGGACTTGTGCCAAATCGAAAACTGGCGTCCTGTGAGCCTATTGTGCACGGATTACAAAATCTTTTCAAGGGCCTTGGCCAACCGCCTGAGGAATGTGATGGACTCCATAATTCACCCGTGTCAATCGTACTGTGTGCCTGACCGCTCAATTCATGATAATATATTTGTATTGAGGGATGTTATCTCAGCCTGTAATCTGTAATGCGGGGTTGATTTGGGGATTCTGTCTCTAGACCAGGAAAAGGCTTTTGATCGAGTAGATCACCGATACTTGTTTTATACGCTGAAAAGCTTTGGATTTGGGGAATATTTTATAAATATGATTAGGCTCTTATATACTAATATATTTGGTGTCTTAAAAGTCAATGGTTCTTTGAGTGCCCCGTTCTCAGTAAAGAGAGGAATTCGACAGGGCTGTGCCTTATCTGGAATGCTCTACGCTTTGTCATTCGAACCGTTTTTACATCAGATAAGTCGCAGACTGCAGGACGTGAGTTTTCCTATGTGCTCAAATGTTACTTTTAAATATTTGGCTTACGCTGATGATGTTGTTATTTTTGTCACGTCAAACGATGACATTAAAATGTTAATCTCATATCAACAAATATTTGAGAGAATATCTTCAGCAAAAATCAACTGGGCCAAAAGTACCACTTTTTTACTTGGATCCTGGACAGCAAGTTCACCACCAGATCTGCCCTTAGAAATTAAGTGGGACAGAAAGTGTTTTAGATATCTCGGGGTGGTGATGGGTGCTGAGGTGGTGGACAGAAGTAATTGGGAAGGATTTTTAGATAAAGTAACTATGCGACTGAACAAATGGAGGTGGATCGTGTCTAAGCTGTCTTATAGGGGATGAGTGATTGTTAGTAACAATTTGATAGCTTCTATGCTTTGGCACAAACTTGTGAGTGGGGACCCTCCTCCTGGACTTTTACACAGAATCCAGAAACTTCTGGTTGATTTTTTTTGGGTTGGCCTGCACTGGATAAAACAAAGTGTGATCTTTTTACCTTTGGAACAGGGGGGTCAGGGGCTCATTGACGTTGTCTCTAAAGTTGCACAATTTAGACTTCAGGTTCTGCAGAAAGTTTTTTTTGCTTCTCACCCTCTGAGTTGGAGAGAGCTGGCATTGGGTTTCTTCTGATGAGTGGGAGGCTTGGGTTTTGATAGACAACTTCTAGTGATGAACATTCACAAAATGGACCTGTCCAGACTACACCATTTTTATTAGGGGGTCCTATTAACATGGCACTTTGTTTTTAAAAGAAACTTTGTTACATCTGGTTGGTTGGCTGATGAGCCTTTAGTTTACAACTCTGTTTTCTCATGTCCTCTGTTGTTCAGCGATAGTTTTGTTAAAACACTCATCACAAATCAAGTACTTACGCTGTCCCAAATTTACGATGACAACAAGAAGTCTTTTCTTCTAGCAGTGCTATCTTCAATACTGGGGGTCAAGTCGGTCAGAATAGTTCAGTTTTATATCATTCATGGCCAAAGATTATCATCAGCTGAACAACTTAATAAGAGCAGCAAACACAGAGATGGAGGTCTGCCCTGCTGTTGATCTGTCCTCGCTCACCGACAATACGATTGTGACATTCAAAAAAGGGGAAATCATGAGCTTTAAGTCTTTGTCAAAGGGGGACCTTTATAAATATTGTGTTAAAATGTCAATGTCAATTTATTTATATAGCACATTTAAAACAACATAGTAATGCTGCGGCCAAAGTGCTTTACAATAATAGAATAAAATAAAAAACAAAAACGATAAACGATAAAACATAAATAGTAATAAAATATATGAACATAAAATAAGATAGATAATAAATAAATAGAAATAATATTATATGATCACAAAGAGGAAACCATTAGTATTACTGAAGGTCACTGAATGCAAGTGAAAAGAAGTGAGTTTTTAATCTTGTTTTGAACCGTTTAATTGTAGACGACTCCTTAATATGATGAGGTAAAGAGTTCCACAGGCGAGGGGCAGCTGCTGCAAAGGCCCTGTCCCCCTTTGGTTTTACATTTGGTACGAGGGACAACAAGAGACAACTGACCAGAAGATCTAAGCACTCTGGATGGCTGGTGTAAAACACTCAATTCACATAAATAGGCAGGAGCAAGCCCATGTAAAGATTTAAAAACTAGCAGCAAGATTTTAAAATCAATTTGAAAACTGACAGGCAGACGCCAGTGTAAAGAAGCTAAAATGAGGGAAACAGAGTCATACTTCCTTTCCCCAACCAGAAAGCAAGCGGCAGCATTTTGGACCAGCTGTAACCTGTGTATCAGAAATTTGCTAATCCCAGGACAGAGCGAATTGCAATAATCGAGGCGAGAAAAAATAAAAGCATGAGTAGCTTTCTCAAGATCTTTAGAAGATAAAAAAAGGCTTGATCTTACCTAATAGACGAAGTTGGAAAAAGCAACTCTTGACTACAGAATTTACTTGTTTCTCAAAAGAGAGATTACTATCAAAGGTAACACCAAGATTGTGGACTTGAGGTTTGGAAAAGACAGAGAAAGAGCCGAGAAGTCCAAGACCAATTTGGGCTTTAGCTGGTGGACCCACTATAAACACCTCCGTTTTATTTTGATTCAGATCAAGAAAATTATTAGCCATCCAGGATCTTAGTTCAGAGAGACAGTTGTGGAGTTGATTTGTTGCAGAGTTGCAGACGGGAATATAAACCTGAGTATCATCAGCATAGCAGTGAAAAGAAATGTTAAATTTAAAAATCGCTCCAATAGGGTGAAGGTATATAGAGAATAAAATAGGACCCAAAATGGATCCCTGAGGAACACCACATTTAAGAGGAGCAGTAGATGAAAAAGAGGAATTGAAAGTCACTGAAAAGTGTCTACCAGTTAAATATGACCTGAACCAGTTAAGAGCAGCCCCTTTAATCCCAACAAGATGTTCGAGCCGCATCAGCAATATTTCATGATCAATGGTGTCAAAGGCAGCGGACAGGTCAAGGAGGACAAGGACTGCCACATCACCTGAGTCAGTAATAAGAGAGATGTCATTGAACACTTTCAGGAGGGCCGTTTCAACACCATGATAACGCCTAAAACCAGATTGGTAGGTCTCAAATAAATTATTGGAGTTAAGGTGATTGACCAATTGATTATAAATAATTTTTTCTAGAATTTTAGCCAGAAATGGCAGCTGGGAAAATTGGACGAAAGTTGGTTAAAACTCCAGGATCTAATCCTGCCTTTTTTAGATGCGGACGGACTGCAGCGTGTTTAAAAAATGAGGGCACAACCCCCAAACTAATAGAATCATTTGTAATGGCTAGTAAGGATAGGCCCAACACATCAAAGGCTTCCACTAAGAGATGTGATGGTACAATATCGAGGGGGCTGGACGCTGGTTTAAGGGTGTCAATAGTTCTTTTTAGCATTGAAAGTGAGACTTGATCAAAGGAATCTAGAACAATGCCATGATTAACAGTAGGAAGTTCATAGCCAGTTTGAACAATGCCACGGCGGATAGTATCAATTTTGCTGACAATGAAAGGTAGAAACTGCTCACATGAATGAACAGTGCTATTTAATCCCATCATAGAATGAGGGTGAATGGCCGCATTAATTGAATTAAATAAAACTCGAGGATTGTTAGCATGGCGGGATACTAAATCAGCAAAGAAGTCATGTTTCGATTTCTTAACTTCAGCCTGGAAATTGAAAAGAGAAGTCCTGAAAATCTGTTTAGAGATAGTCAGTTCATCTTTTTTCCAACGCCGTTCAGCAGTTCGACAGGCGCGGCGCAGTGATCGTGTAGTTTCATTTAGCCAGGGAGCTGGTGTTACCTTAGTACTGTGTATCTTAGATGGAGCAATTGCGTCTAAAACCGTTTCACAGGAGGAATTAAATTTTACGACAGAGTCATCGATATCATTATTTTGGTCATGCATATAAAGACTACAGAAAATGGTTTTAAAATCAGATATAATGGAAGAATTTAAAAAGTGCGAGCAGTGTGGTGGACGGCTATTAGTCGGGAGATCAACAGTAATATGCAGATCCATCATTACAGAAAAGTGATCAGTGAAAGAAATATCACATAAATCAATACTATTCACTGAAATATCACGAGTAAGAACGAGATCAAGGGTGTGACCGAGAGAGTGAGTAGGTGTATTAATATGCTGTATAAAATCAAATGAGTCCAATAGCGATAAAAAGTCTTTGACCAAAGGTTTCGATTGACAACAAACGTGAATGTTGAAATAACCAACAATAAATATTTTGTCACGGGAGAGGGTGATATCAGCCAGGAGATCAGAGAATTCAGAAATGAAAGTATGATTAATTACAGGAGGTCTATAAACCACGGCAAACAACAGAGAAAGGGAGCTGCACACTTCGAAAAGTTGAAATTCAAAGCTGCTACACGAGAACATACTTATAAAAACAGTGTCAATGCCCCCCCCCACGATGAGCCAAACGAGGAGAGTTTAAAAATGAATAACCTGATGGAACCTAGTCAGTAAAACATGAAGAGTCACCATTTAAAATCCAAGTTTCAGTGATGAAGAAGAAATCCAGATTATTTGATGTAATAAAGTCTTGCAGAATAAAAGTTTTATTAGACACTGATCTCACATTCAGGAGAGCAGCATTGATTGAAGTAGAAGAGCTCGTTGCAAGATGAGCACGGGTGAGTGATCGAAGATTAGCAGCGTTTACTGCCCGATTGCACACGGAGGAAAAGTGATGCTGTCTTGAGGTGGACAAATTAAATCCGGTGTCCAGCGCCCATGAATCAGTGATGGATTCCTGAGCAGGAGAAGATGGGTCATAGAAAACTTGCAGGCATCGGGAAACAAAGTTCTGGGACTTGAGTCGGCGTTGTTTAACAGCAATTCCGTCTCTTTTCCCACGACGGTGGCGGGTGTGTTTGCGTCTCCGAGGGTCATTCAACTGATACAGGTGAACACCGGTGTCCAGGTGAAGAAGTCAGGAGATGAATAAAATAAAGGTGGAGGTTCACAAAAAATCCAATCAGAAGATGAAAATTGAGAGGAAAGTAGGTCAGAAAATATGTTAAGTAAAGACTCCCGATCATAGGACAGTGATCGTTGGGATGAAATAAAACATAAAAACAAAGTTAAAACATTGACTAGAGAGACGAGCAGACGGCCAGCCACACCAGTTGGCACCATCTTAATGAATTATACACTTTGTAGCACTAAAAACAGTTCTTGAAACCCCATGGAGAGAAAATCTGGGGGTGGAAGGTGGGAGTACACCTACTTGGAGGGAGCTGTATAAGAAAAGAAGAGCGACGTGCAATGGAGAATTCTGTGTGGGATTGTCGCTACAAATTCTTTTTTAAAAGTAATTGAGCAAAAAGGGGATGATAATTGTATATTTTGTGAACAAAAAGAAACTATATTCCATTTATTCTTGCAATGTATGAGTCTTAGTTTTTTTTTCAGATTTTTAGTGAATTATGTAAAAAGTTAATGGGGAAATTTAACAATATCATGTTCAGTTATGGTACAAAATACAACAAGAAAAACCGGCAAACAGTTCAGTTATTCAATTATTTATTGGGTGAAGCAAAACTAGCAATTTTAAAGAGTCGAAATAATAAACAATCTGGGACAGGGGCCTCTAATGCTGTCTTGATTTTCAAGATAAATGTACGATCTAGAATAATAATGGAATATACATATCATAAATTGATGAATACATTAGAGTTATTTAAAAATGTGTGGGGAATTAAAGGGGTGCTTTGCTCAATTGATGATGGAGAACTAAAAATGAATGTATGAGACATTAGTTAAGTTTTCTGTATTTTTATTTTGTTTCCTTAGGATGATGTACTGACTATCAGGTATTGTGTGCTGTGGAGGGGGGCGAACTGGTGCTCAACTGGGAATGAAAAGAAAGTGGTGGGCATCAACAACATGCTTTTATTAATGTGCGGAGTAGGAGGAGTGTAAAGGGGGAGTAGTGGTGGTCTGATATATTTGGCTCTTTTTGTTATATTCTGAAAATTGGGCTTGTTTGTCTATCTATCTATCTATCTATCTATCTATCTATCTATCTATCTATCTATCTATCTATCTATCTATCTATCTATCTATCTATCTATCTATCTATCTATCTATCTATCTATCTATCTATCTATCTATCTATCTATCTGTAATATAGTGCCTTTCACATCTATCTATTCCAATGTCATTGCTGGGGTGGCTGTGCTGTTGACAAATAATATCAATGCAGACATCTGTGGGGTGGATAACATACTGGAGGGGAGATTATTGAGAGTGAAGGCACAGATCCAGGGGAAGGTTTTTAACTTCATAAATCTCTACACTCCAAATGATGGCAATGACAGAAATAACAGGATTGAGCCTCATCCTCGCTCAGCTCATGAACTGCTGAGGATACTGAAGGGAATGGAGATGGTGGATGTATGGAGGAGGAAGAATGTGGAGAGCAGGCAATACACGTGGGGGAGAGTAAGTGGTGGGGAGGTGTCACTGGCCAGACTGGACCGCTTTTACACATTCAAGCATCACCTTGGACTGTTCAAATCGAGCTCCATCACACCCACTGGGCTGTCAGATCACAGTTTACTAACCTGCACACCTAAAAGTGCTTATTGGCACTTCAATTCTAATTTACTTCAAGATTGGAATTTCAAAGAAATATTCAGGTTTTTTGGAACACATGGAAACTTAAAAAAAGGGAGTTCATCAGCCTGCAACAATGGTGGGATTTAGGGAAGGTGCAGATTCGAGGGTTGTGTCAGCAATACACTAGAAATGTCACTAAATGTTTAAAATCCGAGATGGCTGAATTAGAAGCTGAGGTCACAGAGATCCAGAGGCTTCTCGATTTTAGTCCAACCACACAGAGCTTACAGAGAGCCTCAAAGATAAAAAGAGGGGTCTGGCCCAGCTGCTGGACACCAGAGTTAAAGGGGCTCTGGTGAGATCACGATTTCAGAGCCTAAATGAAATGGATGCACCAACAAAGTATTTTTTTAATCTTGAAAGAAAGAACTCGCAAAGTAAAGTTTTATATTGTTTGCGGGCAGCAGATGGGACAGAGCGACAGCAGCCAGTGGAGATCAGGGAGATTGTGAGGGACTTTTATAAGACTTTATATGCTGCAGAGACGGCTCAAGATGACAAGGACTGCCGTCATTTGTTACAGAATCTTCCTCAACTTCCTAAGGGAAGTCACAAACCTGGAAGCAGCGGTGACTTTATCAGGACTTTCAGATGCATTGAAGGGGCTTAATGTGGGCAAGGTTCCGGGTATTGATGGGATCCCAGTTGAATTTTATAAGGAAATTTGGGATCTCATTGGTCCAGACTTACTAGAAGTGTTCACACA
Source organism: Polypterus senegalus (assembly GCF_016835505.1). Classification (NCBI taxonomy): domain Eukaryota; kingdom Metazoa; phylum Chordata; class Cladistia; order Polypteriformes; family Polypteridae; genus Polypterus; species Polypterus senegalus. The sequence goes on along the minus strand of NC_053155.1, from coordinate 3,117,154 downwards.
GAGCATCAGGACGGGTGTCTTACCCCAGAGCTGTCGGAGAGCAGTGATAACACTCCTTCTTAAAAAGGGAGATTTGTGTGAAATTAGAAACTGGAAGCCTGTGTCACTGCTGTGCGCAGACTATAAGGTTTTTTCTAAAGCGCTGGCCAACAGACTCCGGACTGTCCTGACTAAAGTGGTGCATCCAGATCAGAGCTACTGTGTCCCTGACAGAACTATTTTTAATAATATTTTTTTAATTCGGGATATTTTGGCTTCCTCAGAGCTTCCTAATTTTTTGTTTTTTGCTCTCTCTAATGTGTAGTGGTTCATTTGCTGTCTACATATTGTTTTTCTTTATGACCCCAGTATTGTATTTGTGGCATGGCCGCAATGGCTGTGGCGAGACAAACACCGTCTGGCTTGATGCCGCTCAATTTTGAAAACTTAACACCGCCGGCATGGCGTGAAGTTACTGGTTGTCCGATGGTCTCTGTTGAGACATGTGTAGTGGAAGTCGGCAAGTTAATCGGCTGTAAAAATGTCCGTTCAGCATCTCGAATGAATAAAACTGTTGTTGTTTTTCTAAATTGATGAGAGTTTGGTGCATACTCTTGTTCAGAATGGCCTAATTATTAATGGCACCTTAATTTCTGTTTTGCCTCTTTCTACTTCTGCATGGAGAGTGATTATTTCAAATGATCCTCCATTTCTAAAAAATGATATTCTCATTAAAGAACTTGAAAGATATGGCAGATCATATCGAATGTTTCAATGATTCCCTTGGGCTGTCGATCACCCGACTTAAAACATATCGTCTCTTTCAGGAGACAAGTTCACATGATTTTAAACGATTTACAAGGTGAACTTGATGTGGCTCTCAAATTCAGAGTGGATGGATTTGATTACGTGGTGTTTATATCATCAGAGTCCATGAAATGTTTTAAGTGCGGACAAGTGGGACACAAGGCTAGCCAGTGTAAGCACTCTGTGGTAACAGCAGACTCAGCAGTACCTGGTGTTTCTAAAAGTAGCCGTGAGGACTACTCGATACTGTATGATGATGAAGGCAGTGGAGGAGGACTTAATGGAGGGCCCTGGTCAGAGTATGCAGGATCAGAGCAGTTCTTTATCTGCTACGATGGCGCAGCCGACACCTGAACGGGCAGCTGAGTCCGCGTCCGCAATTAAAGACGTGCAGAGTGGTGAGAGCGCCCCAGAGAAGGACGCTGCGGCCGAGGCCGGATCACTGCCTATGGACAGTGTTACTGTTCATTCTGCATACACGAGTGATGGCGCTGAGCAGCATATGAGTGTGGCTGCCGTACATGATAACGGGGCTCTGCCCAGCGCTGAGCTTATAGAAACAAAATGCTATACAACCGATAAGAGAGGTTGAGGAGAATGTTAGGGCTGAGGGTGCGATTAATAAGATGAGCACCCCAGCAGACAACAGCGAGAGTGCTGTTCAAGAAATGGAGGATGAGACAGAGTGGGTAAAGCCTGTGACAAGAAAAAGGAAAGACGGGTCCGCATGTAGCGGTGTTGCTGTAAAGCACAATAAAGTTGAGAGCTCATTCTACTCAGCTGGTGACTCTGAGAATGTTCAAGATGAGCCTGAGGTGCCTGCAGACGCGGTAGTGAGTCAAGATGAAGGCGGTGGCTTGGGGACATCAGTGAGGTCCAATCTGTCACCTCAGCTGAGCTTCCGTGGTGGCTACAGTAACGACAGCATAATCTTCTTTGTGAAATTTATTGAGGGCAAGAGGGGTGTGAATGTTAGTCACCATTTCCCTGATCTTCAACTGTTTTTGAGCTCAGCTAAGGGGGTCCTACGCCAGGCTACAGCTTTAGGCCTTAAGAGAACTGAAGCTGTGCGGCTGAAAAATGTGATGAGCAGGGTGAAAAGATCCTTAAATCCCAAGCCAGTATGATGTACTGCTGGACACGTCCTTCCATGTCTTTTTTAAAGTTGTTTTTAGTGACTGCTTTTCTTTTTTGCCTTTTCATGCCTTTGTGTAATTTTGGCACAATTAACATCAATGGAAGTCGACATGACAACAAGCGGTCGCGTGTTTGATTATCTACTTAATAAACAGCTTAGTGTTATTTTTTACAAGAAACTCACACAGACCCTGCTAACCAGGCAGACTGGCACAGAGGCTGGCAGGGACAGATGTTTTTGAGCCACGGGTCGAGTGTTAGTGCCGGGTCGCCATTCTCTTTTCTACTCTCTTTCTCACCCGACTCGACTAGCGTGACAGAGGTAGTTAAAGGCAGACTGCTGAAAGTGGAAGCCTGCTTAGGGGGCACAACGTGGGTCTTCATAAATGTTTATGCACCCAATGAAGGAAGGGAGCGTTTGCAGTTTTTCTCTTTGCTCCATGACTTACTTGTGCAGTGCAAAGATGAAGATCTTGTTTTTGTGGGGGGATTTTAACTGCACAGATGACGCCTCCTTAGATAGAAATGGCCTGGAGCCTCACCCCAGCTCCGCGGCTCACTTGAAGTCAGTCCTCAGCAAGGCCGACCTTTTTGATGTCTGGAGGGCATTACACCCAGGAATTCGCCAGTACACGTGGGTGAAGGGTTCGGGGGGCTCGATCTCCATGGCGAGACTAGATAGAGTGTATTGCTTGAATCACCACAGCAATCTTATAGCGAACTGCTCCATTCATCCTTCTGGCTTCTCTGATCACAGTCTTGTCCTTCTCAAAGTTTCCCTTCCATTTCAATCTTCCTTTCCGTCATACTGGCACTTCAACAACAGCCTACTGAAAGATCTCCGTTTCATTGAAGTTTTTGAATTCTTCTGGAAGAGGTGGAGGTTGACAAAAGTTCCTTTTCATCTCTGCGGCAGTGGTGGGACTGTTCAAAAACTGAAATCAAAGTGCTGTGTCAGCAATACACACAGAATGCAACTCAGAACATGAGGAAGGCAATGGCAGAGTTGGAGGAGGACATCTTAGAGCTCTCTTCGTCTTTAGACAGCTCTTTCAACGATGGCGTCTTTGAAAATCTAAAACAAAAACAAGATCTCATGGACTTATTGGACAGACGGGTGCATGGTGCTCTTGTGCGCTCAAGAATTCAGGAGTTGGCTGAAATGGATTCTCCCTCTCAATTTTTTTTGGACTTGGAAAAAAAAAGATCACAGAGTAAAGTGATTCACGCTCTGAAAAATGAGGATGGGCATCATCGAGGAGCCTGAGGCCATCAGAGCTATTGCTCACGATTTTTATAAAAAGCTGTTCTGTGCCGAAACAACAGAAGATACTTCTGAGACCAGGAGCCTCCTAGACAACCTGCCACAAATCTCCAATACAGAAAAAGAGCTTCTGGATACAACCCTCAGCTTAGAGGACTTGACTACGGCCCTCAGTGGACTAAATACGGGAAAGTCACCTGGCATAGACGGGTTTTTTAAGACATTCTGGAATTTATTAGGTGCGGATTTATTGGCAGTCTTCAGGGAGAGCATGATGAACAATGAACTGCCATTATCCTGTCGGCGGGCTGTTATTGCTCTGCTCCCAAAAAAAGGAGATTTGTCCGACCTCAAGAACTGGCGTCCTGTTAGCCTTTTATGTACGGATTACAAGATTCTGTCCAGGGCTCTGGCTACTCGCCTGCGTGAGTAATGGGGTGTGTCATCAGGTCAGATCAGACCTACTGTGTGCCAGACCGCTCCATCGTTGACAATATATTTCTGGTGCGAGACCTGATTATGACTTCAAAGCTTCTTGGTTTAAAGGCAGGAATGATCTCCTTGGATCAAGAAAAAGCTTTTGACAGAGTGGATCACCAATATCTGTTCAGAGTCCTACAAGCTTTTGGGTTTTGGGTCCTCCTTCTCCAAATACATTGAAATGCTTTACTCAAATATATATGGCGTTCTGAAGATTAACGGTGCCACAACAGCCCCTTCTCTGTCACCAGGGGTATTCGCCAGGGCTGCCCCTCTCAGGGATGCTCTACTCTCTGTCAATTGAGCCCCTCCTAGAGCAGCTCAGGCGTCGTCTTTCTGGTCTCAGCATCCCAGTTTGCCCCACTGCTTGTTTTAAGGTCGTTGCCTACGCAGATGATATACTGTCTTTGTGTCTTCTACATCTGAGGTAAACACTTTAGTCAACTGCTTAGACGTTTTTCAAAAACTGACGTCAGCGAAAGTCAATTGGCTCAAGAGCAATGCTTTCTTGCTGGGTGACTGGGGACTCGCTCTCCTCCAGCTCTTCCTGGACCCTCCAATGGAATAAAACGTGTTTAAGTACCTGGGGGTGTATTTAGGCACAGATGGCACCGCTGTAGACAATTGGGTGGGGTGGACAGATCTGATCCAAGCAAGGCTGAACCGTTGGAAGTGGCTTCTGAGGGACATTTCATGTAGAGGCAGGGTGTTAATCCTGAATAACTTGATTGCCTCCATGTTTTGGCACAAGCTCAGGTGTGCTGATCCACCAGTAGCTCTGATCAAATCCGTACAGACGATCATCCTTGACTTTTTTTGGGACAGTCTACACTGGGTCCAGAGAGGTGTGCTGCACCTACCAGTGGCAGAAGGAGGGCAGGGACTGATTGACGTCAGGAGTAAAATCGAGGCCTTCAGGCTCCAGACGCTGCAGAGGCTGTTCTATGGTCCAGACGGCCTGCCTTGGAGAGACCTGGCGTTTGTACTTTTACACAAAGTGAGCGAGTTAAAATTTGACAAACAGCTACTCCTCTTAGACGTCTCCAAACTAACTTTATCAGTTTTGCCAAAATTCTATCAGTCAATGTTGCTTACTTGGCATAGTAAACTTATGAGATCTCGTTTTGTTTTTGGCAATCTTCATTGTTTTTTAGAGGAACCTCTGATTAGGAATAATGTGCTGAAATCTCCTCTGCTCTTCTCTTGTCACTTCACCTCAATCCTTATTAAAAGTGGAATCACGAAGATTGGCCATCTTTTAAATAACCACACTAGCACATGGCACACCGCAGCACACCTCACATCGGTCCTGGGCGTGAGGTCTGAACGTCTTGTACACCACTTTCTGTGCCAGTTTAAGGAGGCCTTGGTGAACTTAGGCGCAGGGTCACTGTGCCAGAGCGTCTCTCCGGACAATCCGATCTTCAACTCAGATGTCACAGAGCTTGCCATTCAAGTCAAGCCCAACGTCACAGACTGCACTGACCGGACGGGCTCCATTCTGATATTTGGCAACTTAATAGACAAGCAGTTTGACACGATGGGAAAAAATGAGCTCTACCAGGTGTGTGTTAAGGTGACTTTTTATAAATTTCTTAGAGACTTGCCAGACACACGGTGGAGACAAGAACTGCATGTTGGAGTGAATGAAACTCCAGCGTGGAGAACTTTTTATAAACAACCACTGCAAAAAAGAATTGGCGACCTGCAATGGAGGATTCTTCATGGGGCTCTCGCCACCAACTCCTTTTTATCGGTTATTTCACCAGGAACATCAGATTGTTGTCCGTTTTGTCAACAGCGAGAGACTGTCTTTCATCTTTTTGTTAACTGCAAACGGCTCGAACCATTTTTTACATTTCTCAAGATACTTTTGGATAGAATAGGACTGTCATTGTCAACTGTTGGCTTTATTTTTGGTATTAAGTATACTCAGAGACAGAGAAACAAGTGTGTGCTGGGAAATTATCTACTGGGCCAAGCAAAACTGTCAATCCTCAAAACCAGGAGGAACAGAGAAAAAAACTCAAAGACCACCGATGTGCTCCTGATGTTTAAAGTGCTGGTGAAGTGCCGATTGAAGTTGGAATTCACTTACCATCAACTCATTGGAGACATGCAGACCTTCTGTGATTTATGGGGGCTTGGGGGGGCTTTGTGTTCTGTTGAGAAGGGCAAGCTGGTGACTGGGTGGTGACTTCTTTAAATGTCCTTCAAAATATTTAAATACTGGATGGTTGAAAGCTCAGAATAGGAGACTCCTGGGGAATACAATGCTGTGTGTATAATGGAGAGCGATGTACGGAGTAGGAGACGAGTACAGGGGGAGTGATGGTGGAGTAAACTGATTATGAATTGTGTGTTTATTATGGACAATTATTTATATTTATGTGTGGATCTGAAGGCATGTATAAGGGAATAGTGGGTTAATGAACAAATTATGAATTACTTATTTAATATGGAAATTCTGTACTTTATGTGTGGAGTAAGAAGCGTGCACGGGGCAATAGTAGTGGAGTAATGCAACATATTTATTAACTGCATATTACTGCTGTGTTCATGGTTTTTGTCATTGCACAAAGTAAAGTTAAATTTTAATATTAAAATAATCTATTAATGTGTGGAGTGCGAGGAGTGTAAAGGGGGAGTAATGGTGGTCCTTATGTTATAATGAATTACCTTTTTGATTTTCTTATTAGTGTGCGGAGTAGGAGGAGTGTAAAGGGGGAGTAATGGTGGTCTGATGTATGGTTCTTTTGTTTATTCCCCAATTTTTTTTTTTGTCATTGGACTGTGTATATTGATGTTTTTTTTTATGTTCACAATAAAGGTTGTTTTAAAAATTAAAATTATCTATCTATCTATCTATCTATCTATCTATCTATCTATCTATCTATCTATCTATCTATCTATCTATTATATAGTGCCTTTCATCTATCTATCTATCTATCTATCTATCTATCTATCTATCTATCTATCTATCTATCTATCTATCTATCTATCTATCTATCAATTATATAGCTCCTTTCATCTATCTATCTATCTATCTATCTATCTATCTATCTATCTATCTATCTATCTGCTTCCTTCCTGTTTCGCTGTCGCAGTGCTTGTTGGGAGTTTGTGTTGGCGCGGATGGAGGTTGTGGGGTGTGAGAGTGGATCTTGAGGTATGTGTTGTTTTGTTTAAACTTTAAATCAATATTTCTTTTCTTTTCTGATTTTCCTACTTTTCTTTCTAAGTGTTGGTAGAAAAGTTTTAAAGTACTTATTGTGTGGCTTTATGCCACGGCAGCCACTATGGCTGCAGGTTTGGAAAAGTTGACTTGCCAGCAGGGCGTTAAACTTGTGTCGGAGGATTTTATTCCTTTGGAAAGTGGGGTATTGGCTGTGGGAGAAGTTATAGGATGTGTAAACATTAAATCAGCGTCTCGGATGAATGGATCAATAGTTTTATTTTTAAGTTCTGTTGATTTGGTATCAACGCTTGTAGAAAAAGGAGTCGTAGTCGATGGTGTTTTTGTGCAGGTGTATCCGCTGGCGGCTCCGGCCCATAAAGTTATTTTGACAAATGTACCGCCATTTTTAAGAAATGAAGTACTTGAAAGAGAATTGGAGCGTCACGGTCGCCTGGTATCAAAGATCCGATATATTCCCCTTGGGTGCAAAGCTCCTGCAATAAAACACGTATTGTCTTTTTGAAGGCAGGTGTATATGGTGCTAAACCAGATGGATGTGGACCTTAATATTACTATGCGGTTTAGGCTTGACGGTCATGATTACGTTATTTTTGTTACTTCTGACGAGATGAAATGTTTAGCGTGTGGCAGTGGAGGGCATTTAGTTAAACAGTACCCTGAAAAGATGAATCGAAAAGTGGCACATAAAGGGGGAGAAGATGAACAAGGTGTACAGCAGGCTGGACCCTCCTCAGCCCTAGAAAGTGCAGCGCAGGGGGTGTCCTCAGTGCCGGTAAGATCAGCCAGTGAGGGGGCTTCTGTTAGTGCGCTGGGGGAGAAGGGCGCGAGTGTTGATGAGACTGTGAACAGTGAGGAGGGGAGCAGTGGGGTTACAGGAGAACTACCTGCTGGTATGGATGACAGTGTTTGGGGATCGATCGAAATGGAAGAAATTAAAGATCCTGAAAACAATGACGGTTTTAAACGACCGGCTCAAAAACGCCATTACAGTACAGTAGAAGGAGGTTCTGTGAAAAAGCACAGCAACGTCGCGGCGGAATCGCCTGTTGCTGACTGAGAGAGCAGTGCAGCCACCTTTCCCGTCGATGCGGACAGCTTTGCAGTTTTAGCAGCTGTAACGGAGGAAGACGCCAAGGTAGCTAGTGAAAGTGAGGAAGAGGAAGGCAGTATTTCTGATTCATCCACGGTGTCTGAAGCACAAGACCTAAAAGACAGGGGGGGTTACAGTGCCCAAAGTATAAAAAACTTTCTATTAGAGACCGCTGGGTGAAAAGGAGTCGATGAGTCCGAATTCTTTCCAGACATTGATCTGTTTGTCTCTTCAGTTCGCAATTTAAGAAAATGTCCGTCTTCGTCCGCAATGTTCACCTCACAAGAGCTGGTGAGTTTAAAGAACATACTAAGTAAACTGAAGAGAAAGTCCAAAATGAATAGGACTGGTAGGATTCACCCCCTTTTGAACTGGGGTCTTCTCGTGAATTGTTTTTTTATATTATCTGTGATTATGGCCAGTATAAAAATTGGGAGCTTAAATATCAATGGTGGTAGAAATACTGGCAAGAGATGGGCTGTTTTTGAGTTTTTAAAACAGAAAAATCTGGATGTGACCTTCTTACAAGAAACTCACATTGATAAGGAAAACCAGTGGGAGTGGAGCCGGGACTGGAGTGGTGGGATATTTGACAGTAATGGGTCCAATGTCAGTGCCGGTGGCTGTGCTGTTGACAAATAATATCAATGCGGACATCTGTGGGGTGGATAACATACTGGAGGGGAGATTATTGAGAGTGAAGGCCCAAATCCAGGGGAAGGTTTTTAGCTTCATAAATGTCTACGCTCCGAATGATGGAAATGAGAGAGTACAGTTTTTTAAGAAAGTTGAAGATCTTTTAGAACAGTGCAGTTCAGAAGAACTTGTAGTGTTGGGAGGCAACTTTAACTGTACCATAGATTCACCATTAGATAGAAATAACGGGATTGAGCCTCATCCTCGCTGTGCCCAAGAACTGCTGAGGATACTGAGGGGAATGGAGATGGTGGATGTATGGAGGAGGAAGAATGGGGAGATCAGGCAATACACGTGGGGGAGAGTAAGTGGTGGGGAGGTGTCACTGGCCAGACTGGACCGCTTTTACACATTCAAACATCACCTTGGACTGTTCAAATCGAGCTCCATCACACCCACTGGGCTGTCAGATCACAGTTTACTAACCTGCAGTGTGCTGCTTACAGCTTACACACCTAAAAGTGCTTATTGGCACTTCAATTCTGCTTTACTTCAAGATCAGAATTTCAAAGAAATATTCAGGTTTTTTTGGAACACATGGAAACTTAAAAAAAGGGAGTTCATCAGCCTGCAACAATGGTGGGATTTAGGGAAGGTGCAGATTCGAGGGTTGTGTCAACAATACACTAGAAATGTCACTAAATGTTTAAAATCCGAGATGGCTGAATTAGAAGCTGAGGTCACAGAGATCCAGAGGCTTCTCGATTTGGGCCCAACCACACAGCTTACAGAGAGCCATAAGATAAAAAGAGGGGTCTGGCCCAGCTGTTGGACACCAGAGTTAAAGGGGCTCTGGTGAGATCAAGATTTCAGAGCCTAAATGAAATGGATGCACCAACAAAGTATTTTTTTAGTCTTGCAAGAAAGAACTCACAAAGTAAAGTTTTATATTGTTTGCGGGCAGCAGATGGGACAGAGCGGCAGCAGCCAGTGGAGATCAGGGAGATTGTGAGGGACTTCTATAAGACTTTGTATGCTGCAGAGATGGCTCAAGATGATAAGGACTACCGTCATTTGTTACAGAATCTTCCTCAGCTTCCTAAGGGAGATGTCACAAACCTGGAAACAGATGTAACTTTATCGGAACTTTCAGATGCTTTAAGGGGGCTTAATGTGGGCAAGGTCCCAGGTATTGATGGGATCCCAATTGAATTTTATAAAGAATTTTGGGATCTCATGGGTCCAGACTTACTAGAAGTGTTCACACAGAGCATCAGGACGGGTGTCTTACCCCAGAGCTGTCGGAGAGCAGTGATAACCCTCCTTCCTAAGAAAGGAGATTTATGTGAAATTAGAAACTGGTGGCCTGTGTCACTGCTGTGCGCAGACTATAAGGTTTTTTCTAAAGCGCTGGCCAACAGACTCCGGACTGTTCTGACTAAAGTGGTGCATCCAGATCAGAGCTACTGTGTCCCTGACAGAACTATTTTTAATAATATTTTTTTAATTCAGGATATTTTGGCTTCCTTAGAGCTTCTTAATTTTAAAGTTGGCTTGCTCTCCTTAGATCAAGAGAAAGCATTTGATCAGGTCAGTCATTCCTACTTATGGGATGTGATGAGGGCTTTTGGTTTTGGGGAGAAATTTGTTAAAAATATTCAATTACTTTATAGTGACATTTCTAGTGTAGTGAAAGTCAATGGTGAGGAGTTCGTCAGGGCTGCTCTCTTTCTGGAATGCTGTACGCACTGGCATTGGAGCCATTTTTGAAGGAGTTGTGAAGAGTGCTGAGTGGTTTGTCTATCCCAGAATATACAGTGGAGCCATTTAAAGTTACGGCTTATGTGGATGACATTGTGGTTCTCATCAAGAATCAGGAGGATGTGGATAAGCTGACAGCTTGTCAAAGGACTTATGAGAAAATGTCATCGGCAAAAATAAACTGGGCCAAAAGCAGTGCTCTGCTAGTGGGAGATTGGGCCGGAATGAGTCCACCCCAGCCTGTTCTAGAGGGAGCAAAGCCGGCCTGGAGGTCGCTGTACAGGCCACCATTGGCTTATCGGGTGGGAGATTTGCAGTGGAGGCTGTTGTGTGGCATTTTAGCTGTGAACTCCTTTTTAGCAATAATTAGTCCTGGGGTTACTGATACTTGTCCCTTTTGTAGTGAAAAAGAAACCATGTTTCATTGTTTTATGTTTTGTATGAGACTTCAGCCTCTTTTCACTGTCATCAAAAATCTGATTGTTAGATTGGGTATTGATTATAACGAGGTGGGCTTCTTGTTTGGGTAGATGACAACAAAACGAACAGCGAATAACGTGAACCTGGTGAACTTCATCATAGGGCAAGCAAAACTGACAATATGGAAAACCCCCAAAAATAAGATCAGTGGGGCTGGGCTTCAGGATACCATTGGGTTCTTCAAACAGTTATGCAAGAGTAGAATCTTAGTGGAGTTTAATTTTTATAAATGTACTAAGAATTTGGAAAGGTTTAGGGATATATGGTGTGTAAATAGTGTGCTCTGTGAATGTGAAGACGATGAGTTACACTTGATGTTATAATATTTCCCCACATATGCTTAATTAGAGTGTGGTAGGACAGCTTTTTTGGAAATGTTTTTTTCATTTGTTATACTGAATAAGATTATTTTTCTGTATATATGTGTTTTTTGTCTGTTGGGTGATGTTATATACTGTTTTTTTAACAATTATATCAATAAATGTTGTTTTTTTAAAAAAAAATATCTATCTATCTATCTCTAGTGCCTCACTATTGTTCTTTCTGGTCGTGTGGTGTGTCGCCGTATCTTCTAGTTTTTCTCTCTTCTCTTATTATTTTCAGTTTCTTTCTCGTCTCTCACTGTGTTGTCCTAATAAACCCAATCAGACCCCTCAGGTGAATGTTAATGGCGGTTGTGTTCTTGTATTTCTCCTAAATGATATCACAGATCTGATTGCTATGTGACTGACTACCCTGACATCTCAGGCCCCACATAACCTGTTTTCACTTTGAATGACGTGGGCTCATTAAGAAGGCCCACTTGTCAGATTCGGCCCACAAGCCTTGTGTTTGCCCCCCTGCTCTTGACCCCCTGCCTATTGCTGTCGGACCCTTGACGTAACTTTTTCTCACATTTTTACCACACAGTGAAGTTCAAGCTCATAGTCTGAGGTGTTGTGTTTGTATTTTAAATTTGTAGGACAGTCGATATAAAAGACTTGACCAGAAATCAAACCAGTGCTGGTGGATTTTGTAAATTCTAGTTCTCGTCTTCACACCACGTTTGCCCCTCCACACTGTCCTTGTCTTCTTCTCCATACAATCCCAGTGTCGTCTTCTTAACCTTCATCTACGTATCTCACTCCTGCAGGAGACCCCAGCAGATCAAAGGCTTTTCTTCTGTTCTTCCTGCTTTTCTCTGAGTTTCGGTTTCATTCCCAAGATGCTCTTTGTTCTGCTGTGCTCAGTGCTTCACTGTGGATGGACGTCATGGGGACTCAGGCTTTGTCACAGTGTCACTGATTTATTGTACTGTCGTCCTCTCTGTCTGTCTGTTTCTCCTCTGTTCTCATTTGTCTCTCATTGTCTCCACAGGCTCCAGTCATGTGATCTCACCATCAGATGTTGCTCAGCTCTCTCCTCAGCTCTCTCTGCTCCAAACTCACAGCTGACTGAACTGTGGCTGGGTGAGAACAACAACATGGAGGACTCAGGAGTGGAGCAGCTGTGTGAAGGGCTCAGCAGTGCAAACTGTAAACTGAAGACACTGACGTGAGTAGAAAACACTGAGTGTGTGTGTGTGTCTGTCTCTATGTGTGTGAGTTTGATGAAAGTGTGTGTGTGTGTCTCTGTGTGTCTCTGTGTGTGTGTGTCTGTCTCTATGTGTGTGAGTTTGATGAAAGTGTGTGTGCGTGTCTCTGTGTGTGTTTGCTGAGTTCTGTGTCTGTGTGTGTGTGTCTGTGTGTGTTTGGTGAGTGTGTGTGTTCCCACTTTATCGCTGTGACTGTCAGACCCAAGTGCCGTCTTCTTCTCCTGTGTGTTTTGTCCTCAAGTGCTCTCCGTAGTGTTGAATGTCCCACAGGTGTAAACTGCATGAAGGGCAGACGTGGTTTCCCAGGTTGACGTTGGCTGAGTGAGGTCCACGTGTGCTTATCTTGCTAACACATCACAGACACCAAAGATAACAAGAAACAGCAGAACAGAGGAGAACATGGAGATTTGAGAGAAGACCACCTGAGTTCCCCTTCATCCCTGGACCTCAGTGGCTTCATGACATCAGAGTGTGTCCTGCGTGCTGATGGCCGGTGGGCTGTGCTGAGTGTTTGATGCTGCGTGTCGTCTCTCTGTGTGAAGCGTCACTCGTTTTTGACGTATTTTACAATTTACTCCTGACTCGTCATTGTTGGTCTCCACTGAGGGGCCGAGTTGTACCTGTGACAGCTCTTTGTTCCTTTTGGTGGGTTTCTGCTCTTTTTTTCAATTCTCCAGGAGTGATGAGCGCATTGTGAGTGAAGGGTGAGAGCATCTCAACAGTGTGTGGGTGAAGTGTGACAGTGACAGGGGGATTCAATTGTGGCCATTTAAACAATCGCAGTATTTACAGCCGTGCTGGGTTTGTAGAAAGGAAGCCGTGAAGAAACTATACTTGGGAAACAGAGAGGATTATGGGAAAGTCGAGTAAGAAACACAAAAACAAAAATACAAGTGAAACAGCAGTAGAAGACTTAAACCATTCAGTAGTGAGACCCCTTAAACAGGAATGCAGGGGCTTAGAGGGGCCAGTGAGTACCAAACAAGTCCTGCAGTTTGTTAAAGTCACAATTGAATTATAAAGAGCTTAACTGTCAGCCATTGTAATCATGAGTCCTGGGAGATGTGGGGTTTAATGGGCACTGGCTTGGTCAAGGCCTGCTTCCAGGGGTCTTATATCTGATCCAGCACCTCGAGCTTGGGGTCTTTGAAATAGACGAGGAGGCTGCTGTCCTGTGTTGAAGTGAGCAAATGGCAGATCTTGTCCAGGTGTCCTGTAAGGAGGTAGTGTGGACCCCCAAAGTGGCACAGGAGGAGACTTCAGACCAGAGAGATTTAAACAGGTGGGTAACGGTCCAACCTAAGTATAAAATAAGAGGGGCACACTGTCAAGGGGCATCAAGCCCAGAGTGTGAGGTGTACAGGACCCTGTAATCCTCACAGAGATGCATGAGTCAGTTAATGGAGGACGGGGGGACAGAATGGACACATCATTTCAGTCATCTAGTGCTACGGCCGCTGACACCGCCAGTTCATCACCACCACAGACAGTGAATTGGCGGTGACAGTGGCCACAGCATGAAGCACAAGATGCCTTAAATAGTGACACTAGTGTAACACATACTGCATAAGGACAGCTCGGGCCCACTCACGATGGCGGCAGCCGCACAAAGACAGCTCAGTAGGTGGTCAGCTGTGCATTCCTGCTGTCCCTGCACCAGAGACGGTGACAACACCACCCAATCTAGTGTGTACCTCTTGTCATCGTAAGTGTCTGTCCACCCAGGTGAATGTTGCTGTAGGCCGATCAGCTGATACAGGTGCCTCACTTTCACTTTCAATCTCCAGATCACCTCCATGAACATTGGAGTCTGATAAGTCAGAGTCTGATTCACAAATGACACGCTTCGCTTCACTCTCTCACCAGATGTAGATGCCATTTTAGACGTCATTTATTCTTCACGGCTCATCACGTTCAGGGATTTAAGGTCATATCAACAAAGCTGACTTTCCTTTAGCAAAGAGAGTTGAACTTAAACGTAACAGCGAGTTTTGTCGTCGTTTACAGCTGATTCCCACCCTGTACCACTAAAATCGACATTCACCTTCAACCGCTGGGGTGTCGCCGTCAACATCCACCCTGAAAAAGTTAACTACCTGAATGTTAATGGGGGCTAACGTTACAAATAGTGGAGCACAAAAGTGGGGAGCTGTCTGGACTTGGGGTCCTGTAATAAACAGCGTAGAGTTGAGGGTACAGAGATCACTGAGCCATTAGGATCGAGTGACCAGAACATCACAGAGTGACAGACGGAGACTGAGACAGTCACATTTATGTTTTATGTGCCACATTTGGGTCAGATGTGTCAAAGCCTCAGTGAGATAAACTGTGGAGACAGTGGAGAAGATGAGGGGCAGGGTGACAAACGTTTGAGATTTAATACAGGACATGTGTACAACAAAATTCGGAAATAGTAAAAAATAAAAACTTCATAGTGTGGTTAATAAGAAGATAAAAAGGAAGCTGCAAAGAATAAAAGAGATAAATAAGACGTATAAGAGTAGGAACTGCAGCACAAACCGTAGGACATACGACAGCAGGAGAGCAACAGTGAAAACGACATTAGGGACTCAAATATTCAGACTGCGAACTCTCTAAACTTTGGTGAGATTTTCCACCGTGAAGAAATCAATAAACTGACAAAAGTAAAAGGGGCCACTAAGAGGGTACCAAGTGGTCTGCTCAAGTTAAGTAGGCCGAAACCTAACAAATCAGCAGGACCAGAGAATGTTCATCATGAGGGCTTCAGGAGGTCTGTGAGTGCAGACAGAAACTCTTGACGTATATTTGATCAGTAACTACTGAGGACTGGAGGCCATTAAATGTTATCCAGTCGTATAAGGAGGTGATGGGGCAGAGCCAAGAAACTACAGGCCAAAGCTTCACGTGCATCACACTGAAATGAATGGAGGAAATCATTAAGAAAAGAGTAAGCAGCACATGACAGGAACAGAACAAGGCGATTAGTGAGCAGTCAGCATGGGCTGAGACGAGGAGGTTGTGTTTTACCAACGTGCTGGAATTCTGTGAGGAGGAAACAAAAGGATCTGATCAGAGTGGAGCAGATGATGTTATTGATGTGGACTTTCAGAAAGCATTTGATAAGGAGACACATGAGAGGTGGGCATCAAACTAAAAGAAGTGGCAATTCAGGGTGTGGTGTGTAGAAGAGCGCACAATGGGCTCAGACACAGGAAGCAGAGGGTGAAGGGAGAGGAACTTTATCAGTTATGAGTGGTGTCCAGCAGGGGTCAGTGCTGGGGCTGCTGCTAATTTTAATCCACATAAATGATTTGACAACAATACAACGAGTGGGCCAGTTAAGTTTACAGAGGATCCCAAAGTAGGTGGAAGGTCAAGTGTGGTGGTGGTGGTGCTGCATGGTGAGGTGGGGCTGAGTAGGCAGCTCAGTGGACATCACCAGGAAGTGGTCCGCTGGTGGTGTTTAGAAGGTGTCTCAGGGCAGCCAAATCTAGGAGTTCTCCTATTGGCTCACGCTGATCAGACACTGAAGGCTTCTGATGGCCATTCATTGTAGGATTGTGGTGAACACCAGTAGTTACCACAGTGCAAATTTGTTCACTGAGGTCGCTCACGGTGTGGTTCTATAACAGTAGATAATGGACAATCAGCTGAATTGTTACAGAGGCACTTGGACAGGGTTGGGCAGATGAAACGTAACATAAATAAATGTAAAGAATTGCACGGAGGAAGTGGAAATGTGAGATTTGAATGCACCGTGGGGGTCTGACACGTGAAAGTTCTGCTTATAAGGAGGACTCAGGAAGTCGTAGTGGACCGGTCACTCTCTACACCCAGACAGTGTCCAGGAGACATTAAGAAGGGTCTATCACAAGAGAAATGAGCCACAATACAAATGAATTAAAAGGTGGTCTTTATTATGACCGATGTGATTCAGAAACACTTCACCGAGGTCTCAATGCCCGTCGTGCTCTGTTCACAATATCTAACAGTAATGAGACCCCGCATATCCGTCCCCTTGACCTCACACATGGTTGTAGGCCTTTACTTGCTGTCAGCGTGTGAAATCAACAACAACAGTCAGAGAAGATGGAACTTTCACAAATATGATTAGTTTGTTGGTTAGAGAAATGATCAATACGTTCTGATCTACGATATCCAGATTCAAACTCAGGGGTGTAAGCAGGACGTAGGCCCGCATCTCACACATTGTCATTGTTTTATAAATTCAGATGTCAAGAAATGCGTTTAGCAGATGGCTGACGTGTCCTGTAGAAGTTTAACACTGCTGTCACAAGTGACAAGTTCTAAGGTGACAACAGCACACAAATAACAACAACAACAACAACAACATTTATTTCTATAGCACATTTTCATACAAACAGTAGCTCAAAGTGCTTTACATAATAAAGAATAGAAAAATAAAAGACACAATAAGAAAACAAAATAAATCAACATTAATTAACATCAAATAATAGTGAGGTTCAATGGCCAGGGGGGACAGAAAAAACAAAAAAAAACTCCAGACGGCTGGAGAAAAAATAAAATCTGTAGGGATTCCAGACCATGAGACCGCCAAGTCCCCTCTGGGCATTCTACCTAACATAAATGAAACAGTCCTCTTTGGATTTAGGATTCTCACGGAAGGGCTTGATGAAGATGGTCACGTAGACTTCTGCCTTTTAATCCATCCATCATTTTTGGAGCATCATGAAGCTTTGAGTAGGTGGAGGTGGCGCAGGCCGACACCACAAAGAAACCGGAAAGAGAAACAGAAAAGAGAGTAGGGGTCAGTACGGATTTTAGAGCCACCATGAATAGTTATTATGATGAAATGACAAATTAAAGAAGGACAACACATGAAGACACAGATTTGTAAAAACAAAGACTTTTGTAACAGAAGTGGAGCCCAGCAGTGTCTGTCATGAATGAAATGTTAAATTACAGCCAACTGATGACTGAGTTCATTTAACTGAGTGACACTTTAAGGAGAACAGCAAATGGAGACACACAGCACACTCATGGAGATGAGAACAAGTTCTACCACAAGTCACAGAGTGTCATCTTATATAGCGCCCTGATGTGTGGAGGACAAGTCACAGGAGGGTCTGCTCAAGTTATATGACACACTGTGTACAGTGGTGGTCTCCATATTACAATAAAGACAAAGGGGCAGTGCTAGTGAAAGTCCAGAGAGGAGTGACAAAGCTGACTGATGAACTGAGGGGTCTGAGCTGTGAGGAGACGTCAAAGGAGTTGAGCGTTTGTACTGAGTAAGAATTGAGGGACTGAACAGCTGTTAGTTTAAAATAAACTCCACAAACAGAACTCGGGGGCACAATGGGAACTTGTTAAGGGTCATTTAGCACAATGACACATGGAGTAGGTGACCAAGTAGAGTGTAGGACAGCAGGATTTTAGGGACCCTAAAATCTCAACTTGAAGTTATTTTGGAGAATCAAAGTGAAGAGGATGGACGAGCTTGTTGACCTGAAAGGCCTGTTCTCGTCACAGTTGTTCTAATGTTGTCATGAAAGGAGACAGCAGGACAGATGGACAGGGAGAAGGAGTGAGAGGTGGATAGCATCAGTAAAAATGACCAGCTGGCTTCAGACGGAGGGACAAGATTGTTCTTGTGTAGCCCAAAATCTCACAAGGAATGACTCAAAAGGGCAAAGGGAGGAGAGGAGATGGGATTAGGACTGAGGGGAGTGTGAGACACAGCGGGTGACCAGAGGGCTCAGCAGGAGTCCATCATTACAGCAACTGAACAGGCCGACTTCTGTCTGAGAGGACACTAAAAGAAGACGTAACTGACACACATGTCACCTGAATGAGACATCCAGAGGCACAGAGAGGAATTCTGGGAAGGAGACATCACTGAGGGGAGCCATTGACATATGAAGGAGAGTCCATGTTGTGAAGTGGCGCCCCCTTGTGTTTGTAACTCACACTTGTGTGTCTTCACAGGCTGATCACAGAGAAGTTTAGACTGTCAGGTGACTTTATGAGTATATAGCGCCTTTTTATAGTTTTTATACACATGTGATATGATTAGAGGTACAAACCCCAGGCCTCACAATCCTTCACTTGCTGTCTCCATCAGGATCTTCCTAAATCCAGCAGCAAATCAAAACGCTGACTAGAGATGTGAATATTCTGGCCATCACTCCACGGCCTTTAAGGACTCCTGTCACACCACCCTGTGCTCCCTGGTCACTCTGTGATTCTTCAGTGAATCATGGAGATCGATTTGTGAGCACGAAGGGGTCGACTCAGCAGAGCTCCACTGCAGTGCTAAACACGTGTGACATCGTCAGCCTCTTCATTTAGAGCTCTGCTTCGTAAACTTGGGGTCTCAGACACATCTGTGATGGGTTGTAATGGCCGACCCCTTACCAGACCAAGATCTGTGGCCTGGCTAAATGAGGAATCTAAAGACAACACCAAGCTGTACTCCTTACAAGCAGTCAACGATTAAACAGGCAATGCAAGTCAGAGTGTAAAATTAAGTGCAGATATATTGAAAAGTGATAAATTATATATATATATATATATATATATATATATATATATATATATATATATATATATATATATATATATATATATATATATTGTGAGCTGGAGGGTTAATCGCACCCCAAATAGATACAGACGCCCCTGGGAAAACCACAAACCCTGAAACACTGACTACCACCCTCACATTGTTCCTTATCCTTGCACTATAACGCGTAATACAAGCCTCGCTGTACTCGCTGACTTATAAGCCTTGCAGCGCCTGTCAGTTTTGGAATTGATTGTTTGCTTTTATCTCTCTCCGCTCCTAGCGGAACTGTCATCTCTGACTTGTCATGGAGCACGTTTAAGCTCATGTGTTTGCAGTGTTTGAATAAAAATCCTTCTTGTTTCTATGACCTCCTGTGTCTCTGTGCAAATCTGTGACCCAAGCGTGACAATATATATATATATATATATATATATATATATATATATATATATACAGTATATATATACATATACTTTGTATATATATATATACTTTGTATATATATATATATATATATTTATAATGGGGGGTCTGATACGTGAAAGTGCTTCTTATGAGGAGGACTCAGGAAGCACACGAATATAAAGCATTCATTCAAAACAATACAAAGCCCTCCCTTGTCCCTAAACAATAGATGAATAAACACAGAACACAGATTAAAAACAAACTGCCATGAAGAGATGAGACAGAATGAATGTCCTGAATGAAATGAAATGCTGTTTGATATGACAGGTGTGCTCCTTCCTGAAATAACTTAAAACGATCTCACCATGCGAGTCCTCAGCAGTGATTGAAATAAATCCTCACCCTGGGATTTCTCCGCACTGGCTGACGTACTGATGATCCTGTTAATGAATAAAGCAAACAGTAAAGTTGTGCAATGAAAAGTAAACGATGATTTTGTGAATGAATGTGAAATGGCTCCTCTCTCCCCTGAATCTCTCCCCTTGATCCCTGCCTCCTGTGATTTAAATAAAAATATGACGGATTAAATTGGGGTGTTAACAGGAAATACCAGTATTGGGGTCTCTGCCTCCCTGCATCATCCTTCCCTGTTTGTTTCCCGGGGACAACATTTACATAGACACACAACTGATTTAAAGGGCATGATACAAAAAGACGCGACTCAGCACAAGACACACATCAAATATCTACAGTCATGTAGCCCCACTAGAGGGTCACCACATAATAGTGAGGTAAAATGAACAAGTCTGTCTAAGAGTGAATTCTGTATCAAGTGATAAGCCGCCTGCTATTTATCGTACTGTTTGAGGCAGTGCAGTGGGTGAAACAATGCCATTGACACGTCACTTGGACCGCCCACCTGCCTCAACAGCCCACTAGCTGCTACACTGCGGCCCCCCAGCTCCTCATCCCTGAGGCAATACAAAATGTTCATAGTGACCTTCTAGGAGATGAAGCAGTTGGGGAGAAGAATCAACAGCCAGAAGATCACAGCGGTCTGATGACTCTGGACAGCGTGAGATGAGACGCCTCTTCTATCGGTTCGGCTCCCCACTCAGATACAAAGCTAAGCAGACCTGATGGACACAAACCCTCTTCCTGGAGTGGGGTATTTGCACCCAGTACACCGTCTCACCCACTCATTCTAAAACCTCACAAGGTCCCACCCATGAACTGTCCAGCTTAGGGGATTCACCTTTCCTTTTTTTAGGGCTATAAAGCCCACTCTCTAAAGGCCACAAACCCCACACTCGGATGTCTCTTCTGTGTAACGCCAGCTTCTTCCAAATGCTCTCGAACAAAACTGCGACTTCCAACATGTCCTGCCACTGTCTGGCATCATTAGGGTGAAGGCCCAGCACGGAGTTCCTCTCAGATGGGACAGTGGATAAGCGCTTCACGGTTAGTTTATGCTTATGTGGCACTCTGGCTGTAGTTGCTGTGCTGACACTTGTCACCTTGTCAAACACTGTGTTGTCTGCCAGAACTCTGTCCTGAATTTCACAGTCGTATGGCATTGTGAGCAGTGACTGTGTCTACAATGGCAGTTTCTTGCTCATCATTAAATATTCTCCCTCTGACCCTATGAGAGGTAATCTTAGTATCCTACAGTGAAGACACAAACCAACAGTCAATGCCCGTCACTCGACTGTCTATGGCAGTACTGTAATGAGAGCTCTGACACCACAGACGACTGCATCCTACCTGCTGGTCTGGTTGGAATATCCTGAGGACTGATGTCACTGTGGCTCGCTGCTGATTTGGCTGCACTCGTAACCCTTCCTCTCAGTACGAGGGTCCGTGATTGATAACACGCATTTCATCTGTGACCACTGCTCTTGCTCTTCCTCGCCTTCATTGCCCTCTTCCTCTTCCTGCTACAATTCCTCTTCGTTGTTGACCTGTTTGGTCCATGTTTACAATAACAGACATTTCAAAGATGACCTCTTATCTTATATATGGATGACAATGACATCAGTTTACTGCCAAACGCCTGACTGGGTGATCGACTAACACAAACCAGCTGGGTTTGATCTCGTGTCAAGTGACATGTTTTGTTCATGTTATGTGGTTTATATCATTTATTTTAGTAACGGTCTTGATAGTCATTTAACAAATTGTCCTTTCTCAGTTTTGAAGTCTTCTTAATGATTTTGGTGACCGCTGAGCAAAATGGCCTCTGAAAGAGTAATGCTGTGCTGTTGATGGATTGTGAGTGAGACAAGAATCCATGAATATTGAAGTGTTTAGTCATTGAGTGCATTTTGTATGAAAGCAACGAGAAATGCTTAACAGTTTGGCGCACAAGGGTGACGCTGAGGTGAGTCTATGAAGAGTTTTCAGAAAGCGACTTCAGTACTGCAGAATCTGACTTAGCAACTGAAACAAACTGTAAAGCACAGACACGTGTGGCGCCATCAGCCTCTTTTTAGTTTAGACGTGTAAAGCACAAGTGACAGTGACACCCGTCTGATTTGTCATTTGTTGTTTTACTGCTGAGTCTTCATCGGCAGAGGAGAACTTTGTCATCGCTCGTTCGTCACACAAACACGACATGGTGACAACACGTTTAGATTAGCGTGTATTCATTGTCTCGTAAAGTTGGGATTGTCTTCAGCACAATAAATAAATGTCATATTAAACTAATACACTTCATGCAAGGACAGATCAGGGTTGCTCGGTGGTCACTGAGGGGCTCTGCTCACACCGCACTGTCAAACAGCCACCACTGCCACCACTCAGTCCTCACGATTATCTTGCTCATGGTACAAAATATCCCTACCCGTTGATTCTGTCAGAAAAAAAGATAAAAGTAAAAAAGTTTCAGTTATCTCGCGGAAGACACACGTTTTATTAATGACACATAATTATCTAAGTCTGTAACAACCTCCCAAATTGCCGATCATGGTCGTCCAAAAAATGCCCTGAAGGGTATTAGTCATCAGGTCGACCTGTCATCCAGCGTGAAGTGGAAAAGGTGTTTGAATTTAAATTTTATTTTACTCTTGATCCACATGACCGATTGTGCTGATTTTTTCAAAAAATGTGTTAAATACTTGTATCAAGACATGTGCAAAGTATTGTGCAATTTGGTTTTATATTTTTAAAGTTATTAATATTTTTTTAATTTTAACTGCCCCAGTTACTAATGTTCCACATTTAAATCTACAATAAATCGCGATTGAATTAATGGTGACACTTAATAACCTTTAGTAATTGAAAAAGGGTGTTTTGATGTACAATCTTTCCTTTTAAAATTGTAATTATCTTCTTTAATCTACTCAGAAAGCAAAAAATTACTTTCAGGAGCATTTGTATCTTTTATTCTTAATTAAGCATATTTTGGAATAACTGATCAGTTTTTAACAGCTGGGTGTCGTTTATGTATTAGTAAATGAATGTCTCTGAACGTCCTGATCGTTTTGATGGTCCGTGGTGAGCAGAAAACAATCCATTCAAGTAGCGGCACTTCAGCAAAAACTCGCAAGAGATAATGCATGTTGAGACGGCTTTATGAGCGCTCATTTCCAGGTGGAGCGCCCCCTAGATGGTTCTATTTTTTTTTTTTCTAGCAGCACTTCATCAAAAACTCGCAAGAGATAAACACGTTGGGACGTCTTTATGAGCGCTCAGCGCCCGTGTAGCACCCGCTAGATGGTTCTATTTTTTTCCGTCACCGTTGTACTATACTGTACATGCTTTTAATATTTAATCCTTTTCAGAATATTGCGTGATATGTGTAATGAGTAGATATTTTTGCCTGTTTATTTTAAATGTCTCTTATTTTTACTGCTTTGTTTTACAGAAGCAATATATTTTTACGTAATGGTCGTGCACAAACATTTTTTTAAATTTTATTTTAATAATAAATATAAGTTGCTATATGAAATATAAACTGATAGTTTTGATACGCAGAAAAATGGATTTCAGGTATGAAGTTCCTTGCTTGGATATCGAGAAATGGAGCTTTTTCAACTATAATTAATATACATATATATAATAACAAATGGGATTTTTTCCGTTAGCATCTTAATAAAGCTTGGTGTGTTAATCTTGCTATCCGGAAGTGAATGAAATGACAGCTGCTGCGAGTTTTCAAGCATACTGGATGAAGACCAAGAAAACTTGGAAGCTTCACTGATCTTTGACATCATATATAAGGTAAGATTTTTCATGTTTTGTGCTTTCTGTACATTTCTTAAGTGTTTTTTTTTTTGTACATATTTAACTTGTGCATGTAATGTATTATATAATTAAGATGCATTGTGATGTGAACTAATTAATCATATTTTTCCTTTCATTCTTTTACTTAAACCTTAACCAATAATACAAGAGAGGGTGAAGAAAGCTTTAGGCAGCTGCCCTGAAGGAGGGGAGATGGCAGAGATGTTTCAGATCACTCACATTGTGACAAGAATTAAATATGAATGCAGAGACACAAACCTGGAGTGCCTCAGAATCACAAGCTGCCAACTGAATGTGTGGCTTTAACATTTTGTCAGAGTTTGTTACTGTTATTTTGAAAATGTTTATTTCACTGATTCATTATTGTATTTTGAATAAAATGTCTTAATTATTGTGAAAATTGTTTTGTTTAATAAAGAAAAACTACACTGACATTTTGTTCAATAAAAATATTTTTTCCTGAATTATGTTTTTGTATTATTTGTTCTCTGCTATTTTGTTTGTGATTACATTGTTTGATGGAGTGTATAAAGCATTTACTTTAGTCTGGTATGGACTATCACATTATAAAATATACATTATTTTACTAAAAAACAAATATGTTTAGTGAATGGAGGAGGGTTGTTGTGAATGTAGAGTTTTATTTGAAATTTCAGTTTTTCAAATTTGACTTAAGAAACTACTTTGTGAAAATTAAGTTTGGATGGCGACATGGTGGTCTTTGCCTTGTACTGTAATACTACTGTTACTATTCTCCCTTATGTTGCCATTTTTAAACATAGTTTATTTAAGTTTAAATATAATATTTTAAGGATTTCAAAACTTAGAAATACTATTCTGCATTTTTAAACAGAGTAGTCATTGCCTGACATTCTGTGATTGCACTTCTATATGTTTTGGGTGTACAGCACCAGTCAAAGCACAAGGAACAGAAAGTCAGCACAACTGATGACCACCACTGACCAGCTGGCCTTTGTAACTCAAGGCACTCTGAGCTCACATTACAGGGAAGAAGAAAAGAAATTCAAAAATCACAGTAGTTTTCAGTAAGTTGTATTAATCAATAACTTCATATAACCAGGTGCTGGCCACATTTACACAAGGCTTGTCTCAATTAAAGTTTTAATTCACTTTTTTGCATTTAAAACTATTTAGTCTGAGTCCCAGTGGAGTGTTACATAGATAAAGCAGTCTCAGTGGTCATGTGGTGGGCCTTAGAGAGGAGCAGAAACAACTCGAGACACAAATCAGAATTGTGTTAGGCCTCTGACACATCACTGTGCGTTAATAAGAAAACCTTTGTTTGCAATCAATCGTTATTGCTAGGATTCCTTATATTAATTCTTTTACTTTTTATAAAACTCACATTAATTTACTAGGCCTTTGATTTCCTTTTTTTCATATAAAACTACAATATTGTTAATCATTATTAATATTTTCTGGAGTGACCTAATCCTCCTGACAAATTTCTCTTTCTTCAAATTGCATCTTCTTGCAAGCCTCAGAGGGGAAGCAAAATTTACCTTTAGTTCAAATTGAAATTACTTAAGCAACAACATTTTTAAAAAGCAGAAATACACCAATTCAGCCTAATCAGCCTGTCTTTGGGAGACTTCAGGATGTTTGCAGGTGTGCCCTCGATCACAAAAATACACAAATACAACATGGAATTTACCAGCAAAACACACTGACTTTTAAAACTTGAAGCCTCACATCTTAGCTCATGTATCAGACATCAAGACCCGAACAACAATCCATCAGGATTAGAGCTCGGCCTAACAGTCCACCTCATCTTATCTTGGCAGTGAAGAGAATAGGAAAGAAGGAGAGGGTGCAGGAGTGACATTAATGACTCAATATAAAAGTTAAATATGTCTGTATAGCTAAAACAATTCACATCTATCTGTGTATTAATACTGTAGTGTATCCAGCATGAAGTATTATGGTGCTATAGACTTTCAACAAACAATGTGTTAAAACCAGGAACCTACTAAGGTTAAGATTAATGTTTAAAACAAATATAAATAGAAAAATATTTGTGTTACAAAAGTGCCAATTGTGTTACAAAATTACCATTTTTTGGCTTGTTACTTAAGAGCCTGACTTGTGTTACAAAAAGGCCCTACAAGTTACAAATATTCCCTGTGCTGTGGTACAAATGTGCCTTAAAGTTACAAAATGTCCCTACTAGAGGTACAAATGTTCCCTGTAGGTCACAAATGGGCCATTTAGTAGTTACAAAAAGGCCCTAACATCTATATATCTATCTATATTGTAATTATATAGTGACTTTCATCTATCAATCTATTATATAGCACGTTTCACATCTATCTATCTTGTCTAACTGCTACTTTGTGTGTTGATTACTTTGGTCTGGAGTGGGAGTGGCATTTGTGCTAGCAGGAGAGTGAGTTTAGCTTTTTCTTTTTTCTTTTATTCTTTTTTTCTAGTCATTTCTCTTAATTTTTAGCTGTGTTATTTATATAGTTATTATTTCAAGTTTATTTAGTGTTTTTTAAAAAGAAGTGTCTAGGATGGCTGTGTCCCGAGGGATACAGCCAGGCCTTTTGCCACATGGCTTTGAAAACCTTAGCAGAAGAAATGGCATCAAATTGATTGTTGATCCAGTAGTTTCAGTAGAGAAGTGTGTTACTGAAATTGGAAAAATGGATGTAAAAACATTTACACGGTCTCATTTAAGAGACAGGTTTGTATGCTCCTCAACAGAGGTTACAACGAGTTAGATGTTGCCCTGAAATTCAAAGTAGATGGATGTGACTATATTGTGTTTATATCTTCTGAATCAATGAAATGTTTTAAATGTGGCCGTGCAGGGCACAAAGCCGTTGATGGTAAAAGAGATGATGGCAGTTATTCTATGGGAGGAGACATAAATGCAGTGAGGGAGTCAGATGTAGAGGATGAGTCTGAGGACTGAGGATCAGCAGATTGTTATCTGTGAGGTATCCACAGGTACTCTTAGCTCGATTGCAGGAAGTTCTGAAAATCAGATACCCAGTTGTAGCTCCCTGCAGTGGGTTGGCACTCTGCTCGGGATTGGTTCCTGCTTTGTGCCCTGTGTTGGCTGGGATTGGCTCCAGCAGACCCCCGTGACCCTGTGTCCGGATTCAGCGGGTTGGATAATGGATGGATGGATGGATTTGTAGCTCCACTGTTGAAAGGAGTGAAATAAAGAAAGCTTAGACAAAAATGTCTGAAGTGGATGGATCGGCTGAGGGCGTGTTGAAGTTCTCTAATGTGAAAATTAATCAGGCTGAAGAAAAGGGCCCAGCTAAGGCCGAGGTTATGCAGCTTGTCAGTAAAACGACACCAACTGAGGTGGATGACATTGAAAGTCTAAATGCTGCCGCTGCTGCTGCCTGTGAGCCATCTAAGGTGAATAAGCAGGCCGAGGCCAGTCCTGAGTCCACAGTCTACAGTGAAACTGCTCGCCCTCTCTTAAATGTCAAAGCTGTGGCAGAAACTGAACCAGGCACTAATTCAGTTAGGGAAGAAAAAGCTGGAATTGTTGAGGAAATGAATGTTGAAGAGAAATGGACGACACTCCCCAGAAAGAGGAAAGAAACCTCAGACGGTGGAGTAGGAGCCAAGAGAAGTAACAAAATGAACCTGACAGAGGGGGCTGACGTGACTTTTTAATTACCAGAGAGGTGACAATTAGCCCAGAGTGTGAGGGGAGTTAGCAGGGTGGTGAGGACAGTGACTCTTGTATGTCAAGTGACAATTTAACTGGTACTCTTGGAAAAACGGCGTACAGCACTGAAAGCATTCTGAGCTTTCTGGATTTTCTTGAAGGCAAAAGGAAGGTGAATGTCATAGAACATTTTCCTGACCTGGAACCCGGGGTCAGTCAAGGTGTTGCAGTTGGTCCTTCATCAGCAAGAACTTGTGGCTGTGTGGAGAGAGTCGAACCCGACGGCGAGACAGTACACATGGCTCAAGGCCTCCAGTGCCATGTTATCTTTGGCAGGGCTGGACAGAATTTATACTTTACAGCACAATCTGAACCTCATTTTGGGCTCTTTTCTTCTGCCCACAGGGTTTTCAGACCATAGTTTAGCTCTCACTCGTTTCTCTTTGGGGTCTGAGCGTAATTTTAAATCTTTCTGGCACTTTAATACTAAACATCTTAAAGACTCTCTATTTCTTCAACACTTTCGTCTCTTTTGGGACAAATGGAGAGTCAGCAAAAGTGAATTCTCATCTCTGAAGCAATGGTGGGACGTCTCCAACGTCCAAATTAAACTCTTTTGCCAGTTTTATTCTGAACATTCTTCTAGAAAGGTCACCATGGCCATTAAAGAACTGGAAGAGGACATTGGGATAATTCAAGCCAAACTGGAAAACGGTTTTGATGCCACTTTGCTTGAGTTCCTAAAAGACAAAAAGGATTCTCTGAGGTCCCTGCTGGATGAACAGGTGAAGGGCGCCATTGTCAGGGGGAGTTTCCAGAATATTTCCCAAATAGACGCCCCTATGCAGTTTTTCTTTTCATTGGAGAAGAAGGTTGCTCAGGCAAAAATCATTCATTGTCTGAAAACTGCAGATGGGACTGAAATGACGGAGACCGAGGAGATCTGGGAATTTGCCTTAAAATTTTACAAAGACTTATTCTCTGCAGACACAGTGGACTTGTCTTCAAACACAGAAATTTAATTTAATGACTTACCACAGTTGACTCCATCCACCAAGGAAGAACTCGACCTGCCACTATCACTGGAGGAGCTCACTAGTGCTCTTGGGAGTTTAAATCAGAACAAAGCCCCTGGGATCGATGGACTTCCCGTCGAATTCTACAAGTCCTTTTGGAATATCTTGGGTAAGGACTTCCTGACTGTGTTCGTGGAGAACATCAGGGATAAAGAACTTCCTGTGAGTTGTCAGAAGAGCTGTTTTGACTCTTTTACCTAAAAAAGGGGATCTCTGCAGCATTAAAAACTGGCGACCAGTCAGCCTACTCTGCTCAGACTATAAAATCTTTTCTAAAGCGTTGGCTCTTCGTCTGAGGACTGTCATGAACTGCTTGGTGGCCTTCGATCAGTCATACTGTGTCCCTGAACGATGTATTTTTGATAACATTTTCTTTGTGCGGGATTTGGTATCTGCCTCTGAGATTCTTGGGTTTAAGGTGAGTCTCATCTCATTGGATCAAGAGAAGGCCTTTGACCGGGTAGACCACCGGTATTTATTTACAGTTCTAGAGAGGTTTGGTTTTGGTGAGACCTTTCTAGGATATATTAAATTAATGTACACAAATGTGTTTAGTGTTTTAAAAATGAATGGAGGATTGGGAGCCCCATTTTCATTGGTCAGGGGTGTGCACTCTCCGGTTTGTTATATTCGCTGTCCATAGAGCCCCTGCTCCACAGACTTCACCAGTTACTTCACGGCCTGTCGTTGCCTGTGTGTCCCACTGCATCCTTTAAGGTGGTGGCATATGCTGACGATGTGACAGTTGTCATCACTGAACCTGATGATGTTGTCCTGCTGCAGGACTGTTTACAGGTGTTTCAAACGGTGTCATCTGCCAGGGTCAACTGGTCCAAATGTAATGCCTTTCAACTGGGACTGTCCTCCCCCAAGCCTCCCAAGTGGTTTAACATGGAACTCTAATGTATTTAAGCATCTGGGAATTTACATTTGGAAGTCTGGAGCCACAGCTGATAACTGGGAAGGTTTAATTGATCAAATTCAGGGGAGACTGAAGAAATGGAAATGGGTGGTCGCCAAGCTCTCTTTTCGGGGTAGAGTGCTGATTATTAATAATTTAATTGCTTCAATGCTTTGGCATAAATTTAGGTGTGCAGATCCTCCAGTTTGGCTGTTAAAAGAAATTCAGGGGATATTGCTGGATTTTTTTGGGGGGCAAACATCATTGGGTTAAATGCAGTGTGGTACAGCTGCCTGTGGATGAAGGTGGTCAGGGCTTGGTGGACATTCTGTGCAGAATTGAAGCTTTTAGGCTGACAGATTTACAGCGTCTCTTGTATGCCCCTCAGCCTTTACTGTGGAGGAGTTTAGCATTCGCTTTTTTTCATAGGGTCGGAAATCTCAATTTTGATTGGCAACTCCTTTTCATTGATTTCAAGCAATTGGGGCTATCTGTGATGCCCACCTTTTACCACAACATGTTATTGATTTGGCACACCACAACAAACAGAGTGGGTATTAATCTGGAGTCAGTCTTCTGGTTACTTGAAGAACCAGTAACATGGAATCCAATCTTGGAGTTTGACTCGTCAGTTTAAACTCACTGCTAATGAACGAAGGCTTTACCAAAGTAGCCAACTTTATTGATCAGGTCAGCAACCAGTGGAAGTCTGGGGCAGCTATGGCACGTGAGCTTGGGATTAGGTCTGTCCGTCTTGGGGGGTCGATTATCAACAAACTTAAAGTCTCTTTAGTGCAGACGTTCAGCTCTTCATGGTGTCAGCACAGAGGGTGTTAGCTTGACATGGACCAGAAAGAGTCAGTGAAATTAAAGAATCTGATCAGTAGGGTTAGGAAATCACTGCTTTAATCGTGATGGATTTATTCCTACGTTTCTTTTATTCATTTGTGTTATGTAATTTATTAGTTGCTCCCTTGTGTTTTATATTAATGGAATCTTTACAGGGCGGCACAGTGGCGTAGTGGTAGCACTGCTGCCTCACAGTTAGGAGACCTGGGTTTGCTTCCCGGGTCCTCCCTGCGTGGAGTTTGCATGTTCTCCCCTTGTCTGTGTGGGTTTCCTCCCACAGTCCAAAGACATGCAGGTTTGGTGGATTGGTGATTCTAAATTGGCCCGTGTGTGTGCTTGGTGTGTGGGTGTGTTTGTGTGTGTCCTGCGGTGGGTTGGCACCCTGCCCAGGATTGGTTCCTGCCTTGTGCCCTGTGTTGGCTGGGATTGGCACCAGCAGACCCCCGTGACCCTGTGTTCAGATTCAGCGGGTTGGAAAATGGATGGATGGAATCTTTACATATTGGGAGTCTAATTGTGAATGGGTGTAGGGGAGACACAAAAAGGGCTGCAGTTTTTGATTATTTAGAGCCAAAAGGCCTTCACATTGCACTACTTCAGGAAACACGCACCGATATTAGGAATCAGCAGGACTGGCTACGTGAATGGGTGGGTCAAGCTGTGCTTAGTCACGGATCTCATGTCAGTGCTGGGGTAGCTGTGATGATTTCTAAAACTTTGAATTTAAAAATCACAAATATTAGTGAGGTGGTGGCTGGGCGCCTGCTGGTGGTGCACATTAAAGATGGGGATCACGACCTCGTGTTAATTAATTCATATGCACCAACAAATGGTCGAGAGAGGATCTGTTTCTTTGATTCATTGAGAAAGGTGGTGGAATCTTTTATTAATGGGGAAATTCTTCTACTGGGAGGTGATTTTAATTGTACAGATAATGCTCAGCTAGATCGAAATGGTACTGAGCCACATCCAGCTTCTGTCAGAGTATTACATACTTTATTACAGCAGTCAGATCTGGTAGATGTATGGCGGAATAAATTCCCTACAGATAGACAATACACTTGGGTCAATGGCTGCATTTCTATGGCACGGTTAGACCGGTTTTACTGTTCAAGGCATCTTTTAAATTCAGTCACTACTACTTATATCTGTCCTTTCGTTTTTTTCTGATCACTCTCTGGTGGCTTTAAAGCTCACCTTTTCAAAAAAACTTTTCTTTAAGTCTTTCTGGCAATTCAATGTTTCCCTGTTGGATGATTCAAACTTCCTTCAGTGCTTTGAATTTAACTGGCAGCAATGGACCCTCACTAAATCCAAATTCACTTCCCTCAAACAATGGTGGGATGTCTCAAAAGTTCAGATTAAAGCTTTCTGCCAACAATACACCCAGCAAGTGACGAAGAGGAGTGTGGATCAGATGAAAAGCCTGGAGGAGGACATCACTGAACTACACGCCACTCTTCAGAACAGTTCTGATAAGGACAGCGTTGAGATTTTAACAGCTAAGAAACATTCACTGTCTCAGCGTCTGGAGTTGGAGGCTAAGGGAGCTTTAGTGAGGTCTCGCTTCCAGAATCTCAATCACCTGGACGCACCCACAAGGTTCTGTTTTAGTCTTGAAAAGAAGGAAGCACAGAGTAAGACAATTCATATGCTCCGTGACACCGACGGCCAAGAACCGTATACTACAGGGGAGATAAGAGACTTTTCAGAGTATTAAACAAATATCGGTGATCTACTCGATCGAAAGCCTTTTCCTGGTCTAGAGACAGAATCCCCAAATCAACCCCGCATTACAGATTACAGGCTGAGATAACATCCCTCAATACAAATATATTATCATGAATTGAGCGGTCAGGCACACAGTACGATTGACACAGGTGAATTATGGAGTCCATCACATTCCTCAGGCGGTTGGCCAAGGCCCTTGAAAAGATCTTGTAATCCGTGCACAATAGGCTCACAGGGCGCCAGTTTTTGATTTGGCACAAGTCACCTTTTTTTGGTAGTAGAACAATGACGGCTCTCTTGCAGCTCAGTAGTAATTCACCAACCTTTACACTCTCCAGAAAAACTGTAAGCATGTCCGGTCCCAGCAGATGCCAGAACTGCTTATAAAATTCTGTTGGAATCCCGTCAATCCCCAGAGTCTTTCCAACATTTAGATTTGAAAGTGAGTCAGAGAGTTCCTGATGATTGATCTTGGTGTCCAGATGTAATTGTAACATTTCTGAAATTGTCGGCAACCCTTCCAAAAACTCGGATATTGCAGCTTCAACAATGCTTTCATCCTTAAACAAATTCTTGTAAAAAGAGACAGCAAAGCTTTGGATTTGGGGAAAATTTCATAAATATGATAAGGCTCTTATATACTAATATTTTTGGTGTATTAAAAGTCAATGGTTCGTTGAGTGCCCCGTTCTCAGTAAAGAGAGGAAATCGACAGGGCTGTGCCTTATCAAGAATGCTGTACACTTTGTCAATTGAACCGTTTTTACGTCAGATAAGTCGCAGACTGCAGGGTGTGAGTTTTCCTATGTGCCCAAATGTTACTTTTAAATATTTGGCCTACGCTGATGTTGTCATTTTTGTCACGTTAAATGATGACATTAAAATGTTAATCTCATATCAACAAATATTTGAGAGAATATCTTCAGCAAAAATCAACTGGGCCAAAAGTACTGCTTTTTTACTTGGATCCTGGACAGCAAGTTCACCACCAGATCTGCCCTTAGAAATTAAGTGGGACAGAAGGTGTTTTAGATATCTCGGGGTGGTGATGGGTGCTGAGGGGGTGGACAGAAGTAATTGGGAAGGATTTTTAGATAAAGTAACTATGCGACTGAACAAATGGAGGTGGATCGTGTCTAAGCTGTCTTATAGGGGATGAGTGATTGTTAGTAACAATTTGATAGCCTCTATGCTTTGGCACAAACTTGTGAGTGGGGACCCTCCTCCTGGACTTTTACACAGAATCCAGAAACTTCTGGTTGATTTTTTTTGGGTTGGCCTGCACTGGATAAAACAAAGTGTGATCTTTTTACCTTTGGAACAGGGGGGTCAGGGGCTCATTGACGTTGTCTCTAAAGTTGCACAATTTAGACTTCAGGTTCTGCAGAAAGTTTTTTTTGTTTCTCACCCTCTGAGTTGGAGAGAGCTGGCGTTGGGTTTCTTCCGCCGAGTGGGAGGCTTGGTTTTGATAGACAACTTCTAGTGATGGACATTCACAAAATGGACCTGTCCAGCCTACCCCATTTTTATTAGGGGGTCCTATTAACATGGCACTTTGTTACATCTGGTTGGTTGGCTGATGAGCCTTTAGTTTTCAACTCTGTTTTTTCATGTCCTCTGTTGTTCAGCGATAGTTTTATTAAAACACCATCACAAATCAAATACTTACACTGTCCCAAATTTACGATGAGAGCAAGAAGTCTTTTATTGACCCAGCAGTGCTATCTTCAATACTGGGGGTCAAGTCGGTCAGAATAGTTCAGTTTTATATCATTCATGGCCAAAGATTATCATCGGCTGAACAACTCGATAAGAGCAGCAAACACAGAGATGGAGGTCTGTCCTGCTGTTGATCTGTCCTCGCTCACTGACAATACGATCGTGACATTCCATAAAGGGGAAGTCGTGAGCTTTAAGTCTCTGTCAAAGGGGGACCTTTATAAATATTGTGTTAAAATTATACACTTATACACTTATACTCTTACACTTATACACTAAAAACAGTTCTTGACACGCCATGGAGAGAAAATCTGGGGGTGGACGGTGGGAGTGCACCTGCTTGGAGGGAGCTGTATAAGAAAAGAAGAGCAACGTGCAATGGAGAATTCTACATGGGATTGTCGCTACAAATTCCTTTTTAAAAATAATTAAGCAGAAAGAGGATGATACATGTATATTGTGTGGACAATGTATTAGTCTTAATTCACTAAAAAATCTGAAAAAAAACTATGTAGTAAGTTAATGGGAAATTAAACAATATCATGTTCATTTATGGTACAAAGTACAACAAGAAAAATTGGCAAACAGTTCAGTTATTAAATTATTTATTGGGTGAAGCAAAACTAGCAATTTTAAAGAGTCGAAATAATAAACAATCTGGAACAGATAAATCGATCTATCTATCTATCGATCGATCAATTATATAGTGCCTTTCATATCTGTATTGTACTTATATAGTGCCTTTCATTCATGTATCTATCTATCTATCTATCTATTAAATAGTGCCATTCATCTATCTATTTATCTATCTCCTTCCTGTTTTGCTGTCGCTGTGCATGCTGGGTGGTTGTCTCGAGTGTGAGCGAGTGGAACTGGTGGTGGACGCTGTGAGGTGAGTGTGGTGATTTTTTTCTTCTTCTAATTTTCTAGTTTCTTATTTCTATCTTTTCTTTGGTGTAAACAGCTACACTTGTTTTTGTACTGAGTGGCTTAGGCCACGGCAGCTGCAATTGTTGCGAATCTTGAGCGTCTGAGCCGCCGCCATGGGATTAAACTTATATTGGAGGAGTTTGTCCCTTTAGAGGCGGGGGTTTTGGCATCAGGCGAAGTGGTCGGATGTGAGAATATTAAGTCAGCTTCACGAATGAGCAGGAATATCATGGTTTTTTTGAGCTCTATGGATTTAGTTCCCACAGTGGTTGAGAAGGGGGTCGTTATTAATGGCTCCTTTGTACAGGTTTCCCCTTTAGCCGTCCGTCCCGTAGAGTAACAATTTCGAATGCGCCGCCCTTTCTCAAAAATGAAGCTATAGCAAAAGAGTTGGAGCGGCATGGACGTTTGGTGTTGAAAATTCGGTAAATTCCATTAGGTTGTAAATCAGCAGATTTAAAACATGTCTTGTCATTTAGACGACAAGTTTATATGGATTTAAATAAAATAGATGACGAATTAAATGTGGCAATGAAGTGTAGATTGGACGGTTTCGATTATGTGATTTTCGTCACTTTTAACAAAATGAAATGTTTTGGGTGCGGGAGTGAAGCTCATTTAATTAAACAGTGTCCTGAGAGACAGCAAGGGAACAAGAAAACTGGCCGTACAGATACAGAAATAGAGGGGCAGGAAGTGGCAGATCACACAATTGTGGCTGATGGCGCAGAGGCACAAGGTGATAGGAATAGAAATGCTACTAGAGCTGAAGGGCAGGAGAATCAAGTGCCTCCCAGAGATGAGCCGAGTGAAGGCGGTAGTGAAATGGTAGATCAAACAAAGGCTGCAGCAGAAAGTGTGTGGGGAGACATTGATATGGACGAGGGAGGCAGAAACGAGCCTGAGGAAAAAAGTAAATTTAAACGTCCTGCTCAAAAGAGGCGAGGAAAAAGAGATGATCGGGCACGAAAGAAAATTGCTTTAAGTCAGGGCTCGGGGGTCGTTGGAGAGGATCCCGCCTATGGTCCTTGTCAGGAGGATTTTTCCGTCTTCGCGGAGACGGGCGATAACGTCTCAAATGTGGGGAGTGTCGGGGAAGAGAACGATGATGGCAATAACTCCGATGGGTCTGCTGCCTTGGAGCCCCCAGAGTTAAAAGCCAGGGGGGGTTACAGCGCTCAAAGTGTGAAAGAGTTTTTGGTGAATACCGCCGGAAAAAAGGCGGTGGACGTGGCCGAATTTTTCCCTGACATTGACCTTTTTCTATCATCTTTCCACGGATTGTGACGAGACAAAGCAGCCTCAGCGATGTTTGACGTTAAAGAGCTCGTGAGGCTAAAGAATTTAACAAGTAAACTGAGAAAACAGTCCAATCTAAACACCACCTAATGGCTAAGCCCCCTGTTAAATCCACTCCACAGTCTTTGTGGTGGTCCCAGTGTTTCATTGTGAGTTCATATCGTCTCGTATTCTGTTACCATGGCAAGTGTACACATAGGAACCCTAAATATTAACGGTGGGAGAAGTCCAGATAAGAGGGTCGCACTGTTTGATTTTATCAGACAAAAAGACTTGAATGTCACCTTTTTACAAAAAATCAGTGGGAGTGGAGCAGGGATTGGAAGGGGGACATTATTTTTAGTAATGGGACAAATGTTAGTGCTGGAGTGGCTGTTTTATTTCTTGGGGGGCTTTAAGTGGAATTCTGCAGTACTGATGAGCTGGTGAAAGGGAGACTGAAAGGGAATAAGAACTCCTTCTTATTGATTATATGTCCGGGGGTTTCAGATTGCTGCCCTTTTTGTGGTCTGAGGTAAACTGTTTATCATGCTTTTATGTATTGTGAGAGACTCCAGACCTTTTTTTAGTAAAATTGGAAGAATAGTAGAAGGGCTGGTGGTCCTGAATAATGGCACGATGTTTGTGTTTGGGGTGAGAAATACTAAACACACAAGAGAAAATATTAACTTAAGTTTATTATCGGGCAAGCAAAACTGTCAATATGGAAGACCCGTAAAAACAAGATTACTGGTAGTGGAAATGAAGACGTTGTTGTATTTTTTAGAAAAGTGTGTGAAAGTAGGATATTAGTGGATTTTAATTTTTATAAGTCTACAAATAATTTAGCAAAGTTTAAGGAAATGTGGTGCGTGAATAATGTATTTTGTAATTGTAATGATAATAATTTGCATATTGTGCTCTGAGTTTGGTGTTTTTACTCATTTATAAATTGGGTTGATAAATTAAGAATAAGTGGGATTGGAGGGTGGAAACAATGGGAGG